>NW_024744576.1:0-12361 GCF_018991925.1 Homarus americanus
CTTCACAGCACCACAAAACTCACGTTTAAACATAGCCATTTTAAAGTGAATTACAAAATGAAAATTTTGTCAGTACACAAGCAGCAATCACTGGCGTTAGACTCAAAAACACGTAATTTGACAAAATTTAGTACGACTGAATCGAATTCAGATAATCCGAGTGCATCAAAGTAAATGAGTAAGTGCATCGGGGAGAACTGTATTATGCCGACAATTGCTGTTAAAATTGCCTAATGATTTATAACTATAGTATATGGTATTCAACTGAAAAACAAATTATGACTAGAATAGAATACCTGTATAGTAATATTTGATAAAGAAGTAGAATAGTACTACTGTATATAGGTGCTACAGTACAGTGACCCTAGTTTAACGAACACCGGTTAACGTAATTTCGATTAACGAACTGCCTTCCATAAGGATCTTCAATTGGGTTAACGAAAAAAAAATTAAACAACGAACTGCTTACGAACCGACCTCAACATGTTTTAGCCACTGGCCAGACATCCAACTCAAGTATCAGTACTAATACATTAATGGGTTCTAGGGCAAATTCCTTACTATTTTTAAATATCAAGAAGTTTATACTATTCAATAATTTTAAAGTTTAATATTCAATTTTAGTCATTTTAACAATTATTGAACAAAAATTAGAAAGTAAAGTATCTAGTTTAATCGCGGCATCCAGCCTCTTACACAAGCAAACAAGCGTCAGTCTCTCTGTTTCTGGGTAACATCTTGCCAGAGACTCTCTTCAACTAACTTTTTTGCTGTGTTTCAAGCAAATTATTATTTGAAATATATTTTATATATTGACAATATATAATGCAGTGCAGCGTTGATTTAAAAATAATCTTGAATTAAACCAGAGAGCTAAAATTTTATGGGTGAAATGGCACCATGGGTGACTTCTCTTTCCCAATGCCTTCTCTTCTTCTTTCTCCTCCACCCCCATTCTAAATCCCATCATCATCATCATCATCCAGGGAGCCTTCTACATACACACCTCAAAGTAAGTGAACTTTTCTACCATTTTTGTTGAATTGGAAATTTTCGGTGAGCTGGAACCAATTCCCAAAACCCATTGAAACAATGGTTTTGGTTACGAACTTTTAGGATTACCGAACGACCTTCTGGAGCAGTTGAGTTAGTTACCGTTAACGAAGACCACTATTAAGAAATATTTTGTCAAGCTGAATTTCTACCTCCGAATCATCGTCTTTTGAGAGGTTTACCCCAAATTGTTGAATTAAAATCTTTGCCAGTCTTAAACCAAATAAGACTCCAGTATACAGTACTTGACTCATTCATAGTATAGTATGCTTTCTGACTACAGAAAAGGTAAACCACCTACAGAACAAGCTGATCTGGTGCTTGTGAATCAGGTGAAAACAAAGGTGACCTGAGCTGTTGTCACATTCATTAAGGATATGAGAATTTAAATATTATTATAAACAAAATATATAATTTTATTTATTTATTATTAATTTTTCTTTTTTCTATATAGAATATTGTATTGCAATTAATTATTTTGCTTTTAAAAAGGTGGTCGTCAAGGTGAAATCTAAATCATCTGCGAAATTTTGCTCAAGATGATGATTGAAAATGGTGGAATTTTTGTTTGCAAAACAAGACACTTGGTTCAAGCTGGAGAGCTAAGTGAGACAAAAATGTCAAATTTGTAAACTGTTTACTTTTCATCTATTTATTTAGAAAAAAAATGCTGAAAAGTTGTGCTGCTCAATAGTGCATACTCATTGAATTTATGTAAATTATAGAATGTTGACTTTGTATGGGTAATGAGAGTTTACTCAGACTCTTCACAGAGTTTTATGGTTTATAACATGTGTGAGAATTAATGGTAGTGTTAGTAGGTGGTTTTAAATAACTATAGGGTGCATTGTGAGTGGGTGTGACATCACATGGGTTTTAAAAGCATTTACAGATTTATTATTTGAAATGAAGTAAGAATGGGTGACTTGATTGAAAGTAAGATAAATGCATGATGATAAAGTGGGTTTATTTTGTAGTAAATGTTGTGCTATTAGCTCAGTCTGAGGAGGAGTTGGAGAGAATGTCAGAATAATTAATGAAGTTCACAGGAGAGAAAAAAGTGTATTTCAACACAGTATAATGTTGGTATTTTAATCAGATTGATAATGGTATATAAAATTATAGATATGTAACACAGTAGTGTCCTTATTTGTGCCGGCAAATCTTTATTGATGCTTGAATTATTCTTCTTGAGAATTTCTCTTTACTCTTGTATAGATGATTCTAAAAAAATTATATGGTTTGTGCATTTTTGTTTCTGAAAATGTTCCATCAAGTATCATATTGACTTCTCTTCTGTTAGTAATAAGATGCAGTATGTGTCAAATTTCCGAACAATTATTTTATAATGTAATTTAAATGCTGCAGGAGTTCCATTTAATTTCCTTGGTAATCAGGTAATAAAGTTTAAAATATGTTGTTGAAACAGTACTCATAACTTTTTATAGTGTACAATATATTACATTCTATTGTCTTTTCAAATCTATACAGTCAGCTGGAGGTGGACTAGGATCGAGTGGCATAGTTATGGGCATGGGCCTCATGTCTCTCGACTTACCGGCCCATCCAGCTGGCGCACTAGTGGCGTGGTGACCGTGGTGGCGGTGACCGTGGTGGATTCGGAGATCGTGGGAGAGAGGCGAGGAAGAGGAAGAGGGCTGGCAGAGATCGTGGTGTCATTGGTCAGACCATCAAGATTACCCAAGGACCATACAAGGGTTAGTCAGTTAATGTTTTGACCTCAAAACTTGGATTTGAGACTTTTCTTTCTTGTACAATACAGTAAAGTGTCTGTCAACTGAAAAAAGATTAGGACAAGAGGCTTCAGTGAAGTGAATAATTGTATGAAGTAAACAAGACTAATATATCAATTTAGTTATGCTGTATTATTTGTTTCTGTAAACATAGCGAACACCAATTTGATATTGTTGGGACTCAGGGTTGACTCTTTTGTCTCTACTTTTAGTTATTAAGTACTGCACAATACTAGGTGGATTTAATTTCTTGAGCCTGTTTTGGATTTTAAGTTTCTTGACTAGTGCATATTTATGAATAGAGCTCCTCCCCAACTTGACGGGTTAGGGACCCAAACCAGGTAAGTGAAGTCGAAAATGTAAATAATACATAGAAAATCTAAAATGGGTGTCTTTTCTTCTCAGCACCTAAAACTTTCAATTTTTAACTGCCAGCCATTTTAAAGTGAATTACAAACGAAATTTTGTCTGTGTCACAAGCTGGGACTCAAAATATGCAATTTGACAAAATTTTGAATGCAGACTGAGCTAAGTCGTTAGTGCAGGTCAGGTAAATGGGAGGAGCTGTACTGTACTACAACCCTAACATTCTAAGATTTTTTAATTTTACTTGTGTATAAAATAAGCTTTAAGCTTATTTAGAAAATAATAGAAATGATAGGTAATACAGCACCTTTTATCAGAAAAAGTAACTAATAGATATTATGATTTACATCTTTAGCTTTTTATAGTATGACAAGAAATTCAAATACTTTCACTCTGGCAGACAAATGATTTATATGAATGTTTTTATCCAGGTCATGTTGGTATTGTAAAAGGATGCCCAGATTCTACTGTCGTGTTGAACTTCCTCCAAGTGCCAAACCATTATTGTGGATCGGTCTCGTGTGGCAGTTAGCAGGATCCCAGTGCCAAGCTGGCTCATTCACCTCTTACAGGACTCCAACATGAGGCTCTACTACCCCTGTATGGCAACACAGGCTCTCACACCATGTATGGTTCTCAGACACCACAGATGCGATGGTTCAATTACACCACTACAGAGGCATGACCCGATCCCATGATGGGTCTGCTACTCCAGGCAGGTCAGTTTATTAGTGATTTTTATATTCTTATATTAAAAGCTTTTACATTCCGTCTTGGATGAATCGCCATATCTCTGAAATTAAGCAAGTGCACATTGGAAATTTTTAGATCACACGGAAGCTTCAAATATAGGTAGACCGATATACGAGATATAAGGGTTGGTATAAATGGACTGCCTAGTATGTCTATGGCCCACTACGATTACGCCCGTTCTTTGTTCATCAGTTCTTAATACATGTCTATCAGTTTTATTACTAGGACATTCAAAGTACACTCCCATTGTAAATATTGATTGTCATATCTAGTCAGCTCAATTTAAAACTGTTGAATACAATTTATTTTCACACTGTAACCTAATACAGTAATGTATGTGGTGGGAGGGTTGGTAATTTAAGTAATACATGCAGATCTCATTATAGCCTGTACAGTAGTAAGACCATGAACCTGCTGGCTAATAAAAACCAGACCAATTCTCTGCTGTCACATTCAAAATGAGAAGTGGATATGTAGAATGGATATAGTGTACTGTATTTGTCTTATCACTGTGTGTGAGAGACAGTGACATTCCCAGTTAATAGCATAGTTTGACTAAAGATTAATGCTCTTAGAGGCCAGTAAGCTGTAACAAGAGGATGGATAGAGTGTCTGCTTACTGATGTTAGATATCATGCAAAGCTAGACCACCATAGAAAAGTCATAACTTTAATGTAAAGGAAATAAATGCTGGAAATAATTACGATTTCTGTTAGACATTTCAAATAATTCCTCTTATTCTCATCACCTTTAGACAATCAGCGTGGGATCCTACTATCACCAATGCACAACCCGACAGTCTGAGTTCGATGACTATCTCTTTGATGAAGCATACCTTCACTTAACAATCCAGGTAAAATAACAAAGCCTAGTTATATAAGCAGTTTAAATGTGTTTTATGAGTACTGTATAGTACTGTTTAATAGTAAATGCAGGTGTTATGTGTGGGACAGTTACTGAAAAGTATTTTATCAGTTACAATCGTTTCCTGGAGATATTTATTATTATATTTATTATTATTATATATATATATATTATTATAATATCATATCTAGATTTCCATTTCTACTGTATGTGGTAGATCAAGTGAATAATAGCTCTTACTCTCTTTGCTAGATAGGATGTGTGGTGAGGGATGATGGGGCAGTATGTATGGCAAAGGGGGTGATGACCAGGGCAGTATGTATGGCAAGGGTGATGACCAGGGCTGTATGTGGCAAAGGGGGGTGATGACCAGGGCAGTATATATGTGCAAAGGGGGTGATGGGGCTGTATGTTGTAAAGGGGGTGATGACCAGGCAGTATGTGGGCAAAGGGGGGATGACCAGGGCATGTATGGCAAAAGGGGGTGATGACAGCAGCAGTGTGGGATGGCAAAGGGGGGTGATGACCAGGCAGCATGTATGGCAAAGGGGGGGATGACCAGGGCTGTATGTGGCAAAGGGGATGACCAGGCAGTATGTATGGCAAAGGGGGATGACAGGGCTGTATGTATGGCAAGGGGGGATGACGAAATAAGGGGGGGTGATGACCAGGCAGTATGTGTGGCAAAGGGGGTGATGACAAGGCAGTATGTGTAAGGGGGGTGATGACCAGGCAGTATGTATGGCAAAGGGGGAGATGACCAGGTCAGGTATGGCAAAGGGGGGGATGACCAGGCAGTATGTATGGCAAAGGGGGTGATGACCAGGCAGCATGTATGGCAAAAAGAGGGGTGATGACCAGGAGTGTGTATGGCAAAGGAAGTGATGACAGGGCTGTATGTATGGCAAAGGGGGGATGACAGGGCAGCATGTGTGGGGGGGGTAGATGACAGGGTATGTGTCAAAGGGGGTGGTGATGACCAGGGCAGTATGTATGGCAAAGGGGGGTGATGACCAGGGCAGTATGTGTGGCAAAGGGGGTGATGACAGGGCAGTATGTATGCAAAGGGGGTGATGACCAGGCTGTAAAGGGGGGAATAACAGGCAGTATGTATGGCAAAGGGGGATGACCAGGCCAGGTGGCAAAGGGGGTGATGACCAGGGCAGTATGTATGGCAAAGGTGATGACCAGGGCTGTGTGGCAAAGGGGGTGATGACCAGGCAGCAGGTGGCCAAAAGGGGGTGATGACCAGACTGTATGTGTAGCAAAGGTGATGACCAGGGCAGTATGTACAAGGGTAAAAGGGGTGACACCAGGCTGCATGTGCAAGGGAAGGGGATGACCAGGCAGCATGTGTGGCAAAAGAGGGGTGATGACCAGGGCTGTCATGTATGGCAAAGGGGGGTGACCAGGCTGTATGTGTGGCAAGGGGGGTGATGACCAGGGCAGTATGTGTGGCAAAGGGGGGTGGATACCAGGGCTGTATGTATGGCAAAGGGGGGTGATGACCAGGCAGAAGGCAAAGGTGATGACCAGGCTGTATGTAGCAAAAGGGGGGTGATGACCAGGGCAGTATGTATGGCAAAGGGGGGTGATGACAGGGCAGTATGTGTGGCAAAGGGGGGGTGATGACCAGGCAGCAGTGTGTGGCAAAGGGGGTGATGACCAGGCTGTATGGTGAAAGGTGATGACCAGGCAGCATGTGTATAAAAAGGGGGGGATGACCAGGCAGTATGTGTGTGAAAGGCAGGGATGACAGGGCAGTATGTGTGGCAAAGGGGGTGATGACCAGGGCAGTATGTGTGGGCAAAGGGGGGTGATGACCAGGCAGTATGTATGGCAAAGGGGGTGATGACCAGGGCAGTATGTGTGGCAAAGGGGGAGGGATGACCAGGCAGTATGTGTGGCAAAGGGGGGTGATGACAGGGCAGTATGTATGGCAAAGGTGATGACCAGGCAGTATGTGTGGCAAAGGGGGTGATGACCAGGGCAGAAAAGGGGGGGTGATGACCAGGCAGTATGTGGCAAAGGGGGTGATGACCAGGGCAGTATGTGTAGCAAAGGGGGTGATGACCAGGGGTGTGGTGGGCAAAGGGGGGTGATGACCAGCAAGTGTGGCAAAGGGGGTGATGACCACAGGCAGTATGTATAGGGGGGTGATGACCAAAGGGGTGAGGCAAGGGGGTGATGACCAGGGCAGTATGTGTGGCAAAGGGGGGTGATGACCAGGGCAGTATGTATGGCGGGGGGGTGATGACCAGGGCTGCAGTGTGGCAAAGGGGGTGATGACCAGGCTGTATGTGTAGCAAAGGGGGGGTGAGGCAGTGTGTGGCAAAGGGGGTATGACCAGGGCAGTATGTTGGCAAAAAGGGGGTGGAACCAGGGCAGTATGTATGGCAAAGGGGGGGATGACCAGGAGTATGTGTGGCAAAGGGGGGGTGATGACCAGGGCAGTATGTGTGGCAAGGGGTGAATGACCAGGGCAGTATGTGTGGCAAAGATGACCAGGCTGTATGTAGCAAAGGGGGTGAACCAGGGCAGTATGTGTGGCAAAGGGGGGTGATGACCAGGGCAGTATGTGTGGCAGGGGGGTGATGACCAGGGCAGTATGTGTGGCAAAGGGGGGTGATGACCAGGGCAGTATGTGTGGCAAGGGGGGTGATGACCAGGGCTGTATGTATGGCAAAGGGGGTGATGACCAGGGCAGATGTGTGGCAAAGGGGGGTGATGACCAGGGCTGTATGTGTAGCAAAGGGGGTGATGACCAGGCAGAATGTGTGGGCAAAGGGGGGTGATGACCAGGGCTGTGTGGAAGCAAAGGGGGGTGATGACCAGGGCAGTATGTGTGGGCAAAGGGGGGTGATGACCAGGCAGTATGTGGCAAAGGGGGGGTGAGACCAGGCAGTATGTATGGCAAAGGGGGGGTGATGACCAGGCAGTATGTGGGCAAAGGGGGGAGTGATGACCAGGGCAGTATGTGTGGCAAAGGGGGTGATGACCAGGCAGCATGTGTGTGGCAAAGGGGGATGACCAGGGTGTGGCAAAGGGGGTGATGACCAGGGCAGTATAGCAAAGGGGGTGATGACCAGGGCAGTATGTGTGGAAAGGATGACCAGGCAAGCAGATGTGTGGCAAAGGGGGGTGATGACCAGGAGGCAGTATAAAGGGGGTGATGACCAGGCAGTATGTGGCAAAGGGGGTGATGACCAGGGCAGTATGTGGCAAAGGGGGGGTGATGACCAGGGCAGCATGTGTGGCAAAGGGGTGATGACCAGGGCTGTATGTGCAGCAAAGGGGGTGATGACCAGGGCAGTATGTGTGGCAAAGGGGGGTGATGGGACCAGGCAGTATGTGGCAAAGGGGGGTGATGACCAGGGCAGTATGTGTGGCAAAGGGGGGTGATGACCAGGGCAGTATGTTGCAAGGGGGGGGGGATGACCAGGCAGTGTGGCAAAGGGGTGATGACCAGGCAGTATGTGTGGCAAGGGGGGGGTGACCAGGCAGTATGTGTGGCAAAAGTGGTGATGACCAGGGCAATGTGGCAAGGGGTGAGACAGGCAGTATGTAAGGGGGTGATGACCAGGCAGTATGTGTGGCAAAGGGGGTATGACCAGGGCAGTAAGGGGTGGCAAAGTGGGGGTGATGACCAGGGCAGTATGTATGGCAAGGGGTGATGACCAAGGGCAGTATGTGTGGCAAAGGGGGTGATGACCAGGGCTGTATGTGTAGCAAGGGTGATGACCAGGGCAGTATGTGTGGTGAGGGGGATGATGACCAGGGCAGTATGTATGGCAAAGGGGGGGTGATGACCAGGGCAGTATGTATGGCAAAGGGGGGTGATGACCAGGGCTGTATGTGTGGCAAAAGGCGGGTGATGACCAGGGCAGTATGTGTGGCAAAGGGGGGTGATGACCAGGGCTGTATGTGTGGCAAAAGGCGGGTGATGACCAGGGCAGTATGTGTGGCAAAGGGGGGGTGATGACCAGGGCTGTATGTGTGGCAAAAGGCGGGTGATGACCAGGGCAGTATGTGTGGCAAAGAGGGGTGATGGGAAGTACAGTGAAGGGTTATCTGTAGGGCAGTTGTGGCTGTAATGGGAAGGGCAGGAAGTTTGCATTGAGTAAGTTTTGGGCAGGGTAGGAGGTGGAAAGTTAGCAGTGGTAGGCATTGCCTTTAGAGGCATCTTCAAAGCATAGGAGGCAAAAGGTGTGTACCCTCCATTAGCCCCCTGGATTTACGCTAACTGTAAAATATTTCAGCAGAGAGAGTTGCAAAAATTTTCAGAATAAAGCTTTTTATTTAAATTGATACATTGTTGCTGTATGTGGTGACTGGGCTTTACTTTCATACTTAAACACCGGCTTCGGTATTCTTGAGCGAAAGAGAGACACAAGTTATCATGTGAGTGATTTTGGACCATTCAACCTAATTTGGAGCAAAAGTCACATTATTGGGAGGTTGCTTGTGTTTCTAATCTTGTTAATTGCCTTGCATTATACTTGTTGCAGTGCCCAAATATGATAAAAGTTAACCAATAAGTTTTCATTCATTGCTATTTACAGGGACGCCAGGTTATCAGTCAGATGCTGGGCAGGGTCCATATACCCCACAGACCCCTGGCACAGTGTACAGCTCAGATCACAACTACAGCCCCTATCAGCCTGAGCCATCACCCTCAGGTTACCAGCGTAAGTTTATAGTTTAGGCTTATGATGCTTCAATCAGAAAGGATCAGTACAATTAAGGGCCTCATAGAATGTTAATGGTCATATCTCTTAAGTTTAGTACAGTACAATAAGATCTTGTATTTTGCGAGTAATATAGACTGGAAAAATTGCGCCAAATGCATATACATAAACTAATAGGAAAAATAACAAAATAGACTGGCCACTCTACATCAACCTCTGATTTTCCCATTTATAACCTCCAAGTGATACAAATTCTGCCTTTATTGACCTGATTGTGCTTTCTGGAAAACCAGTAATCTTTCATATCTCACTAGTTTTTAGGCCTTCCTCAAGTAACTTAATCACACGCTGCTTATCCTGCATCGAGTACCGTATACGTCGGCATATAAGATGGAATTTGAACCTTAAAAAAATCAGCCCAAAATTAGGTGTCGTCTTAAACGCCGGGTATAAAATTTGAATCTCTACATCCTGTGGTTTAGTGTGTATATTAAAATAATCAAAATGTATTATAAATTTGTCTGACATACTGTAAATACCATAAAATAACAACATAATAAATGCAGGTATTATCACGCACTGCCTGCCATTTGCAACTGCCGCCAAAGTAAACAAACAGCCGTCTTTAAATACCGGTACGGTATTTAAAGACAGTTTCTTGGAAAGGCTCAAGTTGCCACTCCTTCATAAGCAGTAGCACTCTCTCTGGGAGAACATTATATTAATATCCAGCTACCATAAAACCCCATCATGGCTCCAAATGCTAAACAAAGGAGATATGAAGCTTGTTTTAAGCTGAAAGTGGTAGCATATGCCAAGTCACAACAATTGTGCTGCTGCAAGAGAATGTGGTGTAACCGAAAGGATGGTACGAGCATGGTAAGTGTCAGATTTGCGGTAGTCTTATACAGCGAGTATAGCTCAAAACCTACATTTAAATGGAAATTTTGGGAGTCGTCTTATACATCCCGTGGCCCTTATGATAGTCCCGCTTCTCCTTTTCCTTTTTTGGACGCTTAGGTGGGTCTGTCCCACCCCCACCAGCACCAGTAGGACCCCCAGTAGAGGTAGAGGCCATTATCTTGAATCGACAGGTGGTAGCACCACCCAAAAAAAAACAATAGCAGCCCGTACGGTAGCTAGGATGGCGCGGGCTACAACGCGATAGTTGCGTTCTTGTAAACCTCTTACTTTCACCACCGGCAATTCAATCACCAGAATGCTTCTTGGAAACATTCTTCTTAACTTGTCTTTCCATATTCATCACTAACACAACAAAATTGGAGAAAACAGCGAAAATCACAGAGTACAGAGTACTCGACAGAAACCGCGCGATTCAACTGATCACGTGATGTAAACAGAGAGCGCCGGTGTAAACCGTTATTAGTCTGCACTGCGAAACATTCTTTTTACTTATTCTTTTCATACAGTATTTATGTGTAACAGCTAAATTTGCAAAAAAAGAAAGAAATTTACAGAGTGCCTCTCAAAAAACACTTCACAAACAAAAGACACGAATCAATTGAACATGTGATGTCGAATGTGAACTGTAAACACTGCGTAACCCCGCGCCACTTGAAACGTTGACGATGGAATTACACTATAGCCAACATTCATATGCAAAAGTTTGCATTTTACAAACGGCATTCCCCTATTCATCAATCGCGTTACAACCAATTCGTGTTGACAAAACACATGTAGCAGAAATGAGTGTAACTGGTATGAGGGGCTGTGACATCATTCAAGACGGTGGCCAGCATTCAGCTGGCTGGATCTCGCGAAACTCATGATAATTTACACCAAATATTAGACTTGGTTACATTAGGTGGTGCTCACGAATTTCAAAAACGGGAAATGAAATCGTGCGAAATATGAGATCTTACTGTAATTACTCTACACTATTGTTCGTAGGATGATATATAAAAATAATAGATAAAACTTCCAGCTAACCTGCTGCTATTTGGGAAGCCCATTATCATCCCCAAACACAGTACAGGTAGTTCTGCTATAACGCGATAATTGTGTTCAAAAATATCGTGTTATAGAAAATCGCAATAATAGAAATAAGGCATGGAGAAAATAGGGTTAGGTGCAGATTACTCGAAATCGAAAAAATTTAGTAGTTAGCCTAACACAAAGGATAGCACAGTCTAAATAAATGTTACATTCATATCTAATAATGAAATCATACAGTAAATGTAACACTTTACTTGATGGGGGAGAAGGGTGATTTTGAGGTTGATAAAATCAAGCTCTCTTCAAGTGTTATATCTTTTTATTTACGATCATCACCAGGAATTCTATCACCAGAACGCTTCTTGTTGATATTCTTCTTTACTATATTCACAGTTAATACAGTGGGGTATGCTATACTTAACGGATTCTACTCTGAATATTCCTACTTAACGGTTTTACCTATAAAATTGAGAATGCTATAACACTCAAACTCACATAACATTATTTAATTTTTTTTTCTAATTGTTGTTTTATTACAAATATTAATGATATTCTTTATTTCAGGGGTTTACGTGCATCTTTATGCACTTACTTTTTACAATTTTATATTATATTTTTCAATTAAGTGGTTGTATTTGGGGCCTGGGCAGTTAATCTATATGAACGAATGCTATAACGAACAAGGTTCTAGAACCAATTAGATTCGTTATAGCATACCTCACTGTACCACAAAATTGGAGAAATAGTAAGCAAAAAATGCGTTATAGCAAACAAAGCGTTAGCGTTATACAAATATCGTTCCTAATTCATAAATCGCGTTGAGCAAATTGCGTTATCAAAACCACAGCGTTATAGCAGAACTCACTGTACTGATGATAAATACTAATAAGGTAGAACAGGAGCGTGTTTGGAGGTAGTAATGAATTG
>NW_024744577.1:0-8479 GCF_018991925.1 Homarus americanus
TATCATAGAAAACGGAAAATTTGTATCATAAAAAATGGGAAATATCTATTTTCCGGGAAAGTTGATTAGATAACCAAATTTGCCGAAAATAGATTATCCTAGAAAACGGGAAATTTGTATCATAAAAAATGGGAAATATCTACTTTCCGCGAAAGTTTCTTAGATAACCAACTTTCCCGAAAATAGATTATCATAGAAAACAGGAAATTTGTATCATAAAAAATGGGAAATATCTACTTTCCGGGAAAGTTGGTTATCTACTTCCCCGAAAAGTAGATAGATTTTCTACTTTCCGGGAAAGTTGGTTAGATAACCAAATTTGCCGAAAATAGATTATCATAGAGAACGGGAAATTTGTATCATAAAAAATGGGAAATACCTACTTTCCGGGAAAGTTGGTTAGATAACCAAATTTGCCGAAAATAGATCATCATAGAAAACGGGAAATTTGTATCATATAAAATGGGAAATATCTACTTTCCGGGAAAGTTGGTTAGATAACCAACTTTCCCGAAAATAGATTATCATAGAAAACGGGAAATTTGTATCATAAAAAATGGGAAATATCTACTTTCCGGGAAAGTTGGTTATATACTTTCCCGAAAAGTAGATAGATTTTCTACTTTTCAGGAAAGTAGATTATCGACTTTTCGGAGTAGATTTTCGAATTTTGGGGAAATATTACCTAATTTTGCCAAGTAGATTATCATAGAAAACGGGAAATTTGTATCATAAAAAATGGGAAATATCTACTTTCCGGGAAAGTTGGTTATCTACTTCCCCGAAAAGTAGATAGATTTTCTACTTTTCGGGAAAGTAGATTATCGACTTTTTGAGAAAGTAGATTTTCGTATTTTCGTGGAAATATTACCTAATTTTGGGAAGTAGATTATCATAGAAAACGGGAAATTTGTATCATAAAAAATGGGAAATATCTACTTTCCGGGAAAGTTGGTTAGATAACCAACTTTCCCGAAAATAGATTATCATAGAAAACGGGAAATTTGTAACATAAAAAATGGGAAATATCTACTTTCCGGGAAAGTTGGTTATCTACTTCCCCGAAAAGTAGATAGATTTTCTACTTTCCGGGAAAGTTGGTTCGATAACCAAATTTTCCGAAAATAGATTATCATAGAAAACGGGAAATTTGTATCATAAAAAATGGGAAATATCTACTTTCCGGGAAAGTTGTTTATCTACTTTCCCAGTAAATCAGAATTTTCGAATACAGGGGACATATTACCTAATTTTGCGAAGTAGATTATCACCAAAGCAGTGGAAATTGTATCATAAAAAATGGGAAATATCTACTTTCCGGGAAGAGTTGGTTGAATAACCAAATTTGCCGAAAATGAATATCATAGAAAACGGGAAATTTGTATCATAGAAAATGGGAAATATCTACTTTCCGGGAAAGTTGGTTATATACTTTCCGAAAAGTAGATAGATTTTCTACTTTTCGGAAAAAGTAGAAATATCGACTTTTCGGGTAGATTTTTCAGGTACTAATTTTGCGAAGTAGATTATCATAGAAAACGGGAAATTTGTATCATAAAAAATGGGAAATATCTACTTTCCGGGAAAGTTGGTTATCTACTTCCCGAAAAGTAGATACATTTTCTACTTTTCAGGAAAGTAGATTATCGACTTTTCAGGGAAGTAGATTTTCGAATTTTGGGGGAAATATTACCTAATTTTGCGAAGTAGATTATCATAGAAAACGGGAAATTTGTATCATAAAAAATGGGAAATATCTACTTTCCGGGAAAGTTGATTAGATAACCAAATTTGCCGAAAATAGATTATCATAGAAAACGGGAAATTTGTGTCATAAAAAATGGGAAATATCTACTTTCCCGAAAGTTGGTTATCTACTTCCCCGAGAAGTAGATAGATTTTCTACTTTCCCTGAAAGTTGGTTAGATAACAAATTTGCCGAAAATAGATTATCATAGAAAACGGGAAATTTGTATCATAAAAAATGGGAAATATCTACTTTCCGGGAAAGTTGGTAAGATAACCAACTTTCCCGAAAATAGATTATCATAGAAAACGGGAAATTTGTATCATAAAAAATGGGAAATATCTACTTTCCCGGAAAGTTGGTTATCTACTTCCACGAAAAGTAGATAGATTTTCAACTTTCCGGGAAAGTTGGTTAGATATCCAAATTTGCCGCAAATAGATTATCATAGAAAACGGGAAATTTGTATAATAAAAAATGGGAAATATCTACTTTCCGGGAAAGTTGGTTCAGACAACCAACTTTCACAATAAATATCATAGAAAACGGGAAATTTGTATCATAAAATGGAAATATCTACTTTCCGGGAAAGTTGGTTATCTACTTTCCCGAAAAGTAGATGAATTCTACTTTTCGGGGAAAGTAGATTATCGACTTTTTCGGGAAGTAGATTTTTCGAATTACAGGGAAATATTACCTAATTTTGCAGAAATAGATTATCATAGAAAACGTGAAATTTGTATCATAAAAAATGGAAAATATCTACTTTCCGGGAAAGTTGGTTAGATAACCAAATTTGCCGAAAATAGATTATCATAGAAAACGGGAAATTTGTATCATAAAAAATGGGAAATATCTACTTCCCGGGAAAGTTGGTTATCTACTTCCCCGAAAAGTAGATAGATTTTCTACTTTCCGGGAAAGTTGGTTAGATAACCAAATTTGCCGAAAATAGATTATCATAGAAAACGGGAAATTTGTATAATAAAAAATGGGAAATATCTACTTTTTGGGAAAGTTGGTAAGATAACCAACTTTCCCGAAAATAGATTATCATAGAAAACGGGAAATTTTTATCATAAAAAATGGGAAATATCTAATTTCCGGGAAAGTTGGTTATCTACTTTCCCGAAAAGTAGATGGATTTTCTACTTTTCGGGAAAGTAGATTATCGACTTTTCGGGGAAGTAGATTTTCGAATTTTGGGGGAAATATTACCTAATTTTGCGAAGTAGATTATCATAGAAAACGTGAAATCTGTATCATACAAAATGGGAAATATCTACACTCCGGGAAAGTTGGTTAGATAACCAACTTTCCCGAAAATAGATTATCATAGAAAACGGGAAATTTGTATCATAAAAAATGGGAAATATCTATTTTCCGGGAAAGTTGGTTATATTCTTCCCGAAAAGTAGATCGATTTTCTACTTTTCGGGAAAGTAGATTATCGACTTTTCGGAGTAGATTTTCGAATTTTGGGGAAATATTACCTAATTTTGCGAAGTAGATTATCATAGAAAACGGGAAATTTGTATCATAAAAAATGGGAAATATCTACTTTCCGGGAAAGTTGGATATCTACTTCCCTGAAAAGTAGATAGATTTTCTACTTTCCGGGAAAGTTGGTTAGATAACCAAATTTGCCGAAAATAGATTATCATAGAAAACGGGAAATTTGTATCATAAAAAATGGGAAATATCTACTTTCCGGGAAAGTTGGTTATCTACTTCCCCGAAAAGTAGATAGATTTTCTACTTTCCGGGAAAGTTGGTTAGATAACCAAATTTGCCGAAAATAGATTATCATAAAAAACAGGAAATTTGTATCATAAAAAATGGGAAATATCTACTTTCCGCGAAAGTTGTTTATCTACTTCCCCGAAAAGTGAATGGGTACATTCTGCACCGAAGTAGATTATCGCCTTTTGGGAAAGTAGATTTTCGGCATTTTCGGGGAAATATTACTAATTTTGGGAAGTAGATTATCATAGAAAACGGGAAATTTGTATCATAAAAAATGGGAAATATCTACTTTCCAGGAAAGTTGGTTAGATAACCAAATTTGCCGAAAATAGATTATCATAGAAAACGGGAAATTTGTATCATAAAAAATGGGAAATATCTACTTTCCGCGAAAGTTTCTTAGATAACCAACTTTCCCGAAAATAGATTTTCATAGCAAACGAGAAATTTGTATCATAAAAATGGGAAATATCTACTTTCCGGGAAAGTTGGTTATCTACTTCCCCGAAAAGTAGATAGATTTTCTAATTTTCGGGAAAGTAGATTATCGACTTTTTGGGAAAGTAGATTTTCTTATTTTCGGGGAAATATTACCTAATTTTGGGAAGTAGATTATCATAGAAAACGGGAAATTTGTATCATAAAAAATGGGAAATATCTACTTTCCGCGAAAGTTTCTTAGATAACCAACTATCCCGAAAATAGATTATCATAGAAACGGGAAATTTGTATCATAAAAATGGGAAATATCTACTTTCCGGGAAAGTTGGTTAGATAACCCAGCACCGAAAATAGATTATCATAGAAAACGGGATATTTGTATCATAAAAAATGGGAAATATCTACTTTCCGGGAAAGTTGGTTATATACTTTCCCGAAAAGTAGATAGATTTTCTACTTTTCGGGAAAGTAGATTATCGACTTTTCGGAGAAGTAGATTTTCGAATTTTGGGGAAATATTACCTAATTTTGCGAAGTGGATTATCATAGAAAACGGGAAATTTGTATCATAAAAAATGGGAAATATCTACTTTCCGGTAAAGTTGGTTATCTACTTCCCCGAAATGTAGATAGATTTTCTACTTTTCGGGAAAGTAGATTATCGACTTTTTGGGAAAGTAGATTTTCGTATTTTCGGGGAAATATTACCTAATTTTGGGAAGTAGATTATCATAGAAAACGGGAAATTTGTATCATAAAAAATGCGAAATATCTACTTTCCGGGAAAGTTGGTTAGATAACCAAATTTGCGGAAAATAGATTATCATAGAAAACGGGAAATTTGTATCATACAAAATGGGAAATATCTACTTTCCGAGAAAGTTGGTTATCTACTTCCCCGAAAAAAAGATAGATTTTCTACTTTCCGGGAAAGTTGGTTAGATAACCAAATTTGCCGAAAATAGATTATCATAGAAAACGGGAAATTTGTATCATAAAAAATGGGAAATATCTACTTTCCGGGAAAGTTGGTTATCTACTTCCCCGAAAAGTAGATAGATTTTCTACTTTCCAGGAAAGTTGGTTAGATAACCAAATTTGCCGAAAATAGATTATCATAGAAAACGGGAAATTTGTATCATAAAAAATGGGAAATATCTACTTTCCGGGAAAGTTAGTTAGATAACCAACTTTCGAAAATCATTATCATAAGAAACAGAGGAAATTTGTATCGCAAAAATGGGAAATATCTACTTTCGGGAAAGTTGGTTATCTACTTTCCCGAAAAGTAGATGGAATTTCTACTTTTCGGGAAAAGTAGATTATCGACTTTCGAGGGAAGTAGATTTTACTTTTCGAATTTTGGAAATATTACCTAATTTTGCAGTAGATTATCATAGAAAACGGGAAATTTGTATCATAAAAATGGGAAATATCTACTTTCCGGGAAAGTTGGTTAGATAACCAAATTTGCCGGAAATAGATTATCATAGAAAACGGGAAATTTGTATCATAAAAAATGGGAAATATCTACTTTTCGCGAAAGTTGGTTAGATAAACAACTTTCCCGAAAATAGATTATCATAGAAAACGGGAAATTTGTATCATAAAAAATGGGAAATATCAACTTTCCGGGAAAGTTGGTTATCTACTTTCCCGAAAAGTAAGATGGTGCTACTTTTCGGGGAGGAAAGTAGATTATCGACTTTTCGGGGAAGTAGATTTTCGAAACCCACAGGGGAAATATTACCAAATTTTCCGAAAATAGATTATCATAGAAAACGGGAAATTTGTATCATAAAAATGGGAAATATCTACTTTCCGTGAAAGTTGGTTAGATAACCAAATTTGCCGAAAATAGATTATCATAGAAAACGGGAAATTTGTATCATAAAAAATGGGAAATATCTACTTTCCCGAAAAGAGATTATCATAGAAAACGCGAAATTTGTATCATAAAAAATGGGAAATTTCTACTTTCCGGGAAAGTTGGTTATATACTTTCCCGAGAAGTAGATAGATTTTCTACTTTTCGGGAAAGTAGATTATCGACTTTTCGGAGAAGTAGATTTTCGAATTTTGGGAAAATATTACCTAATTTTGGGAAGTAGATTATCATAGGAAACGGGAAATTTGTATCATAAAAAATGGGAAATATCTACTTTCCGGGAAAGTTGGTTATCTACTTCCCCAAAAAGTAGATAGATTTTCTACTTTTCGGGAAAGTAGATTATCGACTTTTTGGGAAAGTAGATTTTCGTATTTTCGGGGAAATATTACCTAATTTTGGGAAGTAGATTATCATAGAAAACGGGAAATTTGTATCACAAAAAATGGGAAATATCTACTTTCCTGGAAAGTTGGTTATCTACTTCCCCGAAAAGTAGACAGATTTTCTACTTTTCGGGAAAGTAGATTATCGACTTTTTGGGAAAGTAGATTTTCGTATTTTCGGGGAAATATTACCTAATTTTGGGAAGTAGATTATCATAGAAAACGGAAAATTTGTATCATAAAAAATGGGAAATAACTACTTCCGGGAAAGTTGGATATCTACTTTCCTGAAAAGTAGATAGATTTTCTACTTTCCGGGAAAGTTGGTTAGATAACCAAATTTGCCGAAAATAGATTATCATAGAAAACGGGAAATTTGTATCATAAAAAATGGGAAATATCTACTTTCCGGGAAAGTTGGTTATCTACTTCCCCGAAAAGTAGATAGATTTTCTACTTTCCGGGAAAGTTGGTTAGATACCCAAATCTGCCGAAAATAGATTATCATAGAAAACGGGAAGTTTGTATCATAAAAATGGGAAATATCTACTTTCCGCGAAAGTTGGTTAAATAAACAAATTTCCCGAAAATAGATTATCATAGAAAACGGGAAATTTGTATCATAAAAATGGGAAATATTTACTTTCCGGGAAAGTTGGTTAGATAACCAAATTTGCCGAAAATAGATTATCATAGAAAACGGGAAATTTGTATCATAAAAAATGGGAAATATCTACTTTCCGGGAAAGTTGGTTATCTACTTCCCCGAAAAGTAGATAGATTTTCTACTTTCCGGGAAAGTTGGTTAGATAACCAAATTTGCCGAAAATAGATTATCATAGAAAACGGGAAATTTGTATCATAAAAAATGGGAAATATCTCCTTTCCGGCAAAGTTGGTTAGATAACCAACTTTTCCGAAAATAGATTATCATAGAAAACGGGAAATTTGTATCATAAAAAATGGGAAATATCTACTTTCCGGGAAAGTTGGTTATCTACTTCCACGAAAAGTAGATAGATTTTCAACTTTCTGGGAAAGTTGGTTAGATATCCAAATTTGCCGCAAATAGATTATCATAGAAAACGGGAAATTTGTATCATAAAAAATGGGAAATATCTACTTTCCGGGAAAGTTGGCTAGATAACCAACTTTCCCGAAAATAGATTATCATAGAAAACGGGATATTTGTATCATAAAAAATGGGAAATATCTACTTTCCGGGAAAGTTGGTTATATACTTTCCCGAAAAGTAGATAGATTTTCTACTTTTCGGGAAAGTAGATTATCGATTTTTCGGAGAAGTAGATTTTCGAATTTTGGGGAAATATTACCTAATTTTGCGAAGTGGATTATCATAGAAAACGGGAAATTTGTATCATAAAAAATGGGAAATATCTACTTTCCGGGAAAGTTGGTTATCTACTTCCCCGAAAAGTAGATAGATTTTCTACTTTTCGGGAAAGTAGATTATCGACTTTTTGGGAAAGTAGATTTTCGTATTTTCGGGGAAATATTACCTAATTTTGGGAAGTAGATTATCATAGAAAACGGGAAATTTGTATCATAAAAAATGCGAAATATCTACTTTCCGGGAAAGTTGGTTAGATAACCAAATTTGCCGAAAATAGATTATCATAGAAAACGGGAAATTTGTATCATAAAAAATGGGAAATATCTACTTTCCGAGAAAGTTGGTTATCTACTTCCCTGAAAAAAAGATAGATTTTCTACTTTCCGGGAAAGTTGGTTAGATAACCAAATTTGCCGAAAATAGATTATCATAGAAAACGGGAAATTTGTATCATAAAAAATGGGAAATATCTACTTTCCGGGAAAGTTGGTTATCTACTTCCCCGAAAAGTAAATAGATTTTCTACTTTCCGGGAAAGTTGGTTAGATAACCAAATTTGCCGAAAATAGATTATCATAGAAAACGGGAAATTTGTATCATAAAAAATGGGGAAATATCTACTTTCCGGGAAAAGTTGGTTAGATAACTTTCCCGAAAAATCATTATCATAGAAAACGGGAAATTTGTATCATAAAAAATGGGAAATATCTACTTTCGGGGAAAGTTGGTTATCTACTTTCCCGGAAAGTAGATAGATTTTCTACTTTTCGGGAAAGTAGATTATCGACTTTTCGGGGAAGTAGATTTTCGAATTTTGGGGGAAATATTACCTAATTTTGCGAAGTAGATTATCATAGAAAACAGGAAATTTGTATCATAAAAAATGGGAAATATCTACATTCCGGGAAAGTTGGTTA
>NW_024744578.1:0-92500 GCF_018991925.1 Homarus americanus
CAAATCGATAATCTATTTCTGAATGATATCTACTTTCCGAAAAGTAGATAATCTACTTTTCGGGAAAGTAGATAAACCAACTTTCCCGGAAAGTAGATTATTTCATTTTCTGATAAATTTCTGTTTTATGATAATTCATTTCGAAAATCAGTAATATTTCTAAATCGATAATTCCTTCTGAAAAGTCGATATCTACTTTCGAAAAGTAGATAATCTACTTTTTCGAAAGTAGATAACCAACTTCTCGGAAAGTAGATTATTTCATTTTCAGTGATACAAATTTCCTGTTTTCTATGATAATCTACTTTGGAAAATCAGGAATATTTAAAATCGATATACTTCTGAAATGATATCTACTTTCTGAAAAGTAGATAATCTACTTTCGGAAAATGAATTATCTACTCACAGTAGATTATCAGGAAAGTGGATAATCAGGACTCTTAAACCCATCCATCAACTGGGCATTGATAAATAAGGGATAGTCCTTCTGTGTGAAGAGACATGTTGTAAAAACAAAGAATGAATCACATAGAAGGAGCATTCCTTCTTCTAAAATGTGATAAACTTGAGATTTAGAGAATCGGCGAAGCAACATTAGGGAACTTCATGGGGCATATATCAGGCAGGAGGGAGACGATTCAGGCCTCATACCTGAAGTCAAAGGTGGCGGAAGGCTTGGATGCTGAGTACAGTATGGTGTGGGACATTGTCTTTATCTTGGCATTAATGGTTTTTATACAAGGATATTGGCTGAAATCAAGGTGGCTCATAGGCGTCAACTAGTAGACTTGGGATTAGTATGAGGACCTGGGGCACCAGTTTAGGAACACTAGCATCATGAATGGGTTCGTGCGTTGAGTGTAGCCTCGTAGATGAGGTATTTTTTCTCACCATATCCAGTTTGGGTCTAACGCATGTGGTAATTTTGGGCAGAGCTCCTCGGTTATTTTAAGGCGTGTTGCTCCAAGACTCAATAATTTCTTTGCGTCAAAGACTCTTTGAGTGTGAATATCTGGTGCCATAAGCGGTTGTGGTTGATAATACTTTAAGCGGGTCTCTGTGTTGACATAAAACGACCGTTGAAGGCTTAGATCGGTGGATGAACAGCTCGGGCGCATCGTAATGTCTTCAAGGCACTGACATATGGGAAGTTGCATACCTAATGGCCAGGGTTGCCTGCATCTACTGCCCTTAGTCTGGTGGGATCCTTGAGAAGATGGTTGGGTTCTGCTGGGAATAGGTAGGATTCCTTCAGAACAGATTCCTTTAGAATAGGATTAAGTTCGCCCCAAGGGGGTGTGAGTTCTGAAAATATGGTAGGATTCTGTTCCGGAGCATAGTGTTGAAGGTCGCCAGGGCAGTGAAGCTGGGGACTCAGGGTGGTGGGCCGAGGCTTCAGGGCAGTGGCACCAGTGGGGGGCTCTTTCAGGGTTGCTGGGGATCTTGGGCAGCAGGCCTGGGACTCTTTGGGAGATTGAGCCAGGGCTCTCAGGGGCAACCCCAAGGTTCCCTCAGAGTTGACACTTGGGGTATGCTGGGCAAAGTGTTGAAGTCATAGACTAGTCCATACCAATGTAAACTGAGTTATATACTTCACTAGAATGCAGTTTGGAAGTGAATCTTGGTATAATGACATTTATCACAGAATTCAGCACAAATAAGGCATTGAGGGTACAACTTAAGATGGTGATCATATTAAACAAGACAGGCAAAAGTCACAAATGTTCGATTAGATGGATAGCTGATGAAAATGAATGGAAGTGGCTGGAGACACGTCGCGTCGGATAAATATTAAAGCATTCGAGGTGGAAGTGGGCCAGGCAGACCAAGGCCCTGATGGATCCAAACTAAGAAGAGACGAAGGACAAGTTAAGCCTAGCGGAAGGGCTCGAATCAAAATGGTATAAGTATGTGGAGGCCCTTCTGACATATCCAGGTATCCCACCTACCTCCACCACGACGATGGTCAGGTCCGAATCAGTCCCCCAAAATGCTTTGCCAACTCATCCTTTATTTAAAAACATTGTCCAGTTACTCTCTATTTTCCAGCCACCGGAAAAATTTTTCATAAAAGCCGGACATTTTAAATTTCATTTTTAGTCATCAATTTTCGAAATTCAATTCATTATAGATTTCCAGGTTTGAGGATTCGGAACTCCTCCTATAACTAATGACCTACTGGGTTGCGGCTTCAAATATAAAAGTATCTCTGTTTTGAAGGTTGAAATATTTGCAGAAATTAGACGCATTAATTTCTGTTTACGCTGGAATCATGGTGTGGGTTTTATAACAATTTATAATTCTAAACAGAAAGATTAATTCATACCAGTGATACTTGTGGACAATGTAACTTCAAAGACAATGGAAATATAAACCATGATATCAGAAGCACTAAAGATTTAGAAAAAAAGTGCTTGATGGTGGTTTCATAAGTGATAACTATTACGTTGCTTTAACAGATGCGGTCCAGGTCCCATCGATCCATTAAACCTGTATAAATGGAAAGTTTCCGTAACAAAATCGATTTAAGAAATTCATATAGCTTTATTTTCATACTCGAACATTTGTATCTCGTGATACTATGGTCAACATAACCGGTGTAAAATTTGGTGTAACTTTTTTGATTACGTCTAGTTACCTGATACATATTCACTTTACCCGTAAAGTATAAAGATTTTTCTTTCAAATATGTAATTGGGCCTCAAATTGCTTTCTGCTGATAAATAACTTTAAACTAAAATTAAATACTTACTCAATTACAAGGAGAATAACTAATGAATTTATTTTTTTAACTTTAATCATACGGAATTTGTTGCTCTTTCAGACATTCACATTTAATACTTTCTGCTAACTATTTTAGTGAACAAATCTGAAAAATGTATTTAAAAAAAAAAACACAAAATATATCTACATTTATAATAAAGTCTGATTACGAGTTTCACTTACAGCGCATTATTCACTTTATGCCGCTCTTTCTTCTGTGGTCCATAAGATGAAAGTTAATTGGTTTATCATATCCATTAAACGTCCATAATGGCAGCTCATCTTTAAACATGGCGGATCAACAAATAATGGTTTTATTTTAGCGTAGAATGTAGTAAATATCGGGCTTCTGGTACTGCGCCCATCATCCAGCTGGTGATCCTGTTAGATATACTTCTGGATTGTTTGATAAACAGCTCAAGCCAGTGAAAATTAAGTGGGTCTTGTTGTTGCCAGATGCCCCACTTTCTGAAGATGAGCGTTTTAAAAAATCGTGGGCTTATTTGACGTTGTACACCGCTTCTTATCATATGCTGTTGTTATTTGTCTATATATGCCTATAACTTTAAGTTTAATGTTTACAGTGCGGAGTAAGCCTTTTGAGGTGAATCAAGACTTTGCAGACAATTAGAGGTTTACTGCTCATTTTTATGACCACTTGCTTCTGATTCAGAAAAAAACCCTGTTGTCATTGATATTCTGGAATACAAGCATACAGGATAAAAGTCCATACCTGTACACCTTGGCTCCTTCAACGCCTCGGAAATGACAAATTTTTGCTCAAGTACCAATTAATTATAAGTAAATTCCTACCTGCAGTTGACGCACAGTCTGGTAGTCAAAAGGCAATATTGAAATGCTGTATGTATAGTTTTTTCTTGTACTTTGATGCATCGTTGAGTATTCTCGTCGAACTCTGGCAACCTTACACAAAACTCATGGCAGGCTTTTGGCTGGAAACATTGTAGATTTTATAATGATATCCATTTCATAATCAAGACTGGACTGAACTGGCTTGTATCATGTAACCAGCCAAGTCTACAAGGCTAAACCAAACTAGGTCCAGAAGATAGTGGCAAGAAACTAATAAAATGATTAGCAAGGCTTTCAAGCTACTAACAGAGCATTGAAAAGTGGTCTTATAAATAAGTGTCATCATATAAAGAAGTGTAATGCATGTTAACCCATCAGCAGTTTGCATTATTCCAGACCTGTATGTATACTGTACAGGTAAATCACTACTTGCAATGGGGTTAGGTTCCTGAAAACTCCATCACAGGTCAAAATATTGTAAATCAGTTTCACTATAACATGGGGTTCAATGGGCTAGGTTACTGGCCAGTCGGATACCAATATGTGTCACCGAAAAAAATTTCCTAGAATAATACTAACACTACAAAACTCACCACATCATTAAGAACAAGTCTAGTCATCATCACATGTCCCCTTCAAAGCTAAGAGGGATTCTTAAAATGGAGTGGAGACATCAACCTGAGTCCCACACAGACTTTGGGGAGTCTGAAGAGTGAGGACTGGAGGTGTAACCTTTGTCCTGGCCTTGAAGATAGTGAGCCATCTTACTAATATATGGACTACCTGTAATTGCTTTAACTGGATAGTGAGGGGTGAAAACCATCGTCATCTCAAGTGGAAAATACAAATAGGTCTAAAATTGGTTTCACCTTTTGGAAGTTTTCAATATGGCCAAGATTACCATCACCAAATTATGGCCATCTTCTATGTTTGTGTGGGTTAGCTGTGATTACCTGATGGCAGTTCTTCAAGATGCTGTCTCTTTCAGATTCTCTTGTTAGGTGCTCATCTCTGAGGTTATTTTTCAAAGTCTCTCCCCATGTCATTCTTGGGCAATTTCTAGCCAGGCTCATCCCCTTCACATTTAAGCTCATACATATCTTGGCCCAATAAGTATCCTCCATTCTCTCCATATGCCTGGACCACCTCAGCTTACCTAACACAAACCTCAGCAATAAAATCTATACCCAGCTGTCTTTTTAGCTCTGATCAGGGTTCCTGATCTCTCAACATGACATTGCAGATCCATAAGCCATCCTCTTTAACTGAAACACAACACAACACTTTTTATGCTGTGGGTCATTCGACCTGTAAATTTCCGTAAAAAAAATAAAATAAAAATAATAGTAAAAAAAATAAAAAGCTCCCTAAACTTCTTCCAGACACTTCTGACTCTTGCAACTGAGCTAGCTGTAGCACCACCCGCAGCACTGACCATGTCACCCACGTAGCAGAATTCACCGACTCAATTCAGGGATATATCCCCAATGTCATGCCTCTCCACTCTTGTTAAGGCCACACGATTACCTGCACACACAGCGCCCTTACAGTTTGCAGCATCTTGCAGACTATCATTGATAACACTGCACCTTATGTGGATCCACATTCCACACTCACTGCATATTACTGAATTACTGCTAATCACCCGTTTTACAGACAGCATATTGTCATCCTTTCTATTAATCATTATTTTAGTGTTTTCCATGTTTACTCTCATAAGCTCTGAATCCAGTCCAGCCTTCCATTTTTTTAAATATCTCCTTAATTCTATAAGTATCAACACTAAGTCATCCATTTACAATTTCTCCCAGGGTAGACCAGTCCTAAAATATTGAGACAGTGCCTCTACTATCATGATAAACAGAAGAGGATTCAAGACATGCCCTTGATGGGCCCAGAGTCATGTGAGAGGGATATGGTTCTCCACACTGCTACTGACACCACTGGATATAAGTATGTAAACCTAAATCTAAGTGTGGATGTAACTATATTTACAGATGCTGCAATATGAGAAGAGCCCCATTCTTAAATTATGAAGGCAAATTAAAGTGCTAACCTGTACAAAAACAAATTTATACACAGCAATGAATTAGGTAGGTATATCTTTCTACATATGCATTACCTTTTTCTGCCTCAGGAAGAACGATAGAGTGGTGGCTGAATATATATCCCTCTTGGGGTCATACTCCAAACTAGTCACATACTTCTTTGTGATCCAGTGAATGATTAATGGTGTTACAAAGGTGAAGAATCCAATAAAAGAACCAACAGCCAGTATCACACCCATTTGTGTACCAACAACTTTCTGAAACAGGAAAGAACTTGCAGTATACAGGCAATGACTGTTAAACAATGGATCTACATGTGCTTCATCAGTTTTACAATGTTAAGAAATGAATACCATTTACTGTTAAGCAATGGCTAAAGATCAGTTTTATAATGGTTGCTATATGAATGCTTTTCCTGTATTACACTAGAATTAACACTAATGTAAATTATATAAATCAAGGGAGAACACTAGCGTCCAACATGCATGGTGTTGTCAGACTTACGGGCAATAATAGTTTACCTACGATTTTATCACATATTGTATTAATTTTACTTAGGTATGCAAAATTGTTTCAAACTATTTCAGATTTATATTTCCAGCAACACAATTAGCAACATTATCCCATAAATCTACAAAAAGAACATCTGCTTTAATGCACTAAGTATCTCAACTGATGAGGTAGCAATGCTGCATAACCTCCCAGCCCCGCTGGTCATCAGCTACCTCATGATAGCTGAAGTGCCACTAAGACAATTCCCAGGTATATGATTTCTTCCCACTTGGAGGATTCCCAAATGGATGATTATTGCTAAAAATCATCCAAACATCACAAGTTCTACTATTAGAAATACAGTATTTTTTATAGGAATATATTATGATTTATATTAGGTTGAATGAATTATAGGAATATAATATGAATTAGATTACGAATAACAAAATACAACAAATTATATAATGAATGTTATTTTATTATAACGATTACTGACTGTTTCTTTCCACACTTAAGACCTAACTAAATGACTTGACTATTTCCTCCTGCTTTTGCCATGACGCTAATATAAGGTAAGCTGACGTTAAGTGACCCAGCCACAGGTTACGTGACTATTAAGTTTGTCAACCTGACTTGCTGACAGGATCTACAAATACCCTCTATACTTTATTTTTTCATGAATACGAATACAGCTATAGCACGAAATATCTTGATACAAATGAATAACATTTAATTATTTAATAACAATAATAATTAAAATTGGGAATCGTCCAAATGAGATGGCAAAAACAGCACAGAAAAGACAACCTTCCAGAGGGAAATCATCCAAGTGGGATGACACCTGACCCGAGCCTGGTTGGAAAGCTGCAAGAGCAAACGGTTGAATTGATGAGACGGAAATTTTAAGCTCATCGCAGTGCAACTTTTTGGAACCACTTGGTTATTACGGATTCATCCTGAATTCAAATAGTTGAATTCATTAAAATAAATAAATTAAGCTGAAATCCAAATTAACGAGGGTACAGTCTACAGTATTATGACTTTACTGAATAAATATCTACCAATTTAAAAACTTTTAAATCATGCTATCAGTGAATTATGCCTTGAAGTTGCCTACTGACCTGCAACAGCACAGGCTGTACCATGAGACCCAAGAAAGAAGTGGAGAGAGAGAACAATTTCACCATCTTTATCTGGGTTGAGAGGATCCCATGGTATATTTCCTTCCAGGATCCAGGTCCAATATCAACTCTGAGGACAAACATCATCATATTAAGGAACATAATTAACACACACACACACACATACATATCATTACTGTGAGGGTACTATTTCACATACAATGGAGCAGTGAATGTAAGTCAGTTCCCAAACAATTTGATTAACGACCATTTTCTCATCTTCATGTGTCAAAAAATGAACAATAAAATATTTACTGGACAACTGTGCATGATGACAACAGTGAAGCGATCATAATATGCTCAAAATGGGTAAGGTTGGTTAATTCCTTATATGGAAAAGGAGGCATAGACGACAACCATTTGTGCTCCCTTGATTAACTCTACTGCTTAATCATGAAAATAACATGACAATACCTTTCACAACAAAGGAGCTACATAACTTTAAGAAGTATGCATAATCTGTTGATCATTGTTTTTTTAAACAGAAGGTTGAAAAACCTTTATCCGAAATCCTTGGAGTCGAACGAGTCATGGAGTCCAGAATTTTTTAGTTTTTGGCATGCTGGGTCTGGACCCCTTTGGGTGAGTGGTAGATCATCCAGAGGTCCAGGCCAAAGTCTATCAAATTCATTTTTTAAAGCACTATAACTGCACATTGAGACATACAGCTACAGTATCAGATATGGTTGTTATAAATATTCTTTGTAAAAGGCATATCATATATAGCCAGCATAGTAAATGTCCAGATTTAATAATGTATGTGTTTATATATTTACAGTACATCTCTATTTATGAGTCCATTTTAATTTCTTCAGATGACCAAAAAAATTATCTTGCTCCTAGAGATATCTATTGCTCAGAATATGGCAAGTATGTCTGACAGTAAACTGTTTTAACAAACAACTGAGTCGAACAAACCGAGGTAATGGTCGGGTACATTTGGATCAGCTCAGGTCAATTGAGTGACCAATATTCCCTGCGCTTTTTAGAATTTCCTTTGGTTTTTGGAGTTTTTCAGTTTCAGAAATTTCAGATAAAGGATTATCAACCTGTATACTCTCTAAAGCAAAATGAGAAAGAATTGAAAGTCAGTTTTCCCTCAAGAACAAATCAAGTGCTTATAAGAAAAGTAAAAAACTGGTGGCTTCAAGTGACAATGATGTCTTAATTATCCTGAGAGAACGTAACTATGTATGATTGAAAAGCCATCACAAATATTTTCTGCTACTACAATATTAGCTTCATCACTCCAGTCTAATCAATCTTTGAATATTTTTAATAAAACAAGACATTCTATATAAAAAGTTTTACTCACATCCCAATCTGATGTAAATAAATAAACAACCTTCATAAAACTTACTGTGACTCAGTGTTAGAAGATGGTGTCTGTTTTTCCTGAGAGCTAAACTTCCGTGTCAAAAGCAAACTTTGTGATTTTCTGCAAATGTGGATTTGTTTCTGTTGGACAAGAATTCATGATTAGCATTAAGATCTGCTGTAACACAAAGACAAGTTAAAGGCTGCTAAACTCATGTTTTCACTTTATTTTAACATGACTTTCATATGTTTGTACTATGTACAGTATAAAACTTGCTTGGGTGACTTTCATATACTTGTAGTGTGTTAAAATTTACATGTACAGTACTGATTTCTCATTACTTATTGACCCTATACAATATGAAGTTAGAACCTTTACTCTTAAAAGCAATGGCACTTATTCCTTCACTGTTATTACAAATATAATACTGCACTGTACAGTTTAAGAAATCAATATCTTACCTCAGTAATTCTACTACAAAGATGAACTTTAGTAGTGCATGATAAAACAGACGGTACTTTCAGCAAAGCTACATAGCTCCCTCTCTGAAGATGCTGAAGATTGCGCAGAACTCCATACACTCCTGCCATTCTTACTGATCTGTAAATGTAAAAAATACTGTTATCAGGTTACAGAACAGAAATATGTAATGACAGATGGTAATATCATTAGTAAATAAAAATATCAACAGATATTTTTTGGTTTATAACTGGATCAGACTTTTGACTTATTAAAAATTGCAGTTACAGTATGGTACAAAACTACTGTACCTAGGGGAGGCTAGATTAGGTAACATAAGGGTGATTAATCTTCAGGTGGGATAAGCTTCAAGGGCCAAATCTTGAGGTGATCCAAGGTCAGATTAATAGTATACTGTACAGTAATCCTGAGCAGTATGAACGCTTGGGTTAGAGAAATTCACCTCAGAAAATTTGTGAATTAGCTATGACCACTAAATTTAGGACAGCTACTGAACGAACAGCTATCTTTCCAGAAATAGTACAGGTAATAATTGTAAAACTTTTACCTTTTTAATACACAAACTGAGCGGGATATTTTTTTTAATCATATCCGCCACTTATCAGCTCACTATCAGTTTGGGCGGTCTATCCAGTGTTAGTACAGGAGGAAACATGGGGTGTTTGGTAGGGTCACACGTGTCTCCAGACCGAGGCTCGAGCCCTTGACATACTGGTGAGAGTTATGTGAGTTACCACTGTTACTACCAACGAAACTGAACAACTCCTACTGCTGATAGTTATCTGTTCCACCTTTATAAGAACTGACGGTAAAGGTGTAGAAGAGAGTGACCACCAGAAGGAATTGTCCGAATTGAAATTTTTTCTATACACTTATATATTAAAAACAAAAATGGAAACGACAATGCATAGAACCTAATAGAACATGAATTAAGCATTATATGAACACTACAAGATCAATATATGAGGAAAATAGTCTCACCTGAGTGTTCTGGGCCACCACCTTGTTTACCTCTACGGCCATCAGTACTAGAGGGGTACGAACACACTTAGTTTTTTTTTAATAATTTTAACATTTATCAGCTTAGTTACTTTAGAAAATTATAATATTTATATGATCGAGTAATAATTTTGTTTAATAGAAGTTAAAGAGAAAATATTAATGACTGTAGTTAGTCATCCTGTCGGGGTGTTTACAGTTTACTCTTTTGTTTACCTTTATCTCCTCCACCACTGATCGGTCACGTCTTTCTTTTTTTTTTAGGTTAAGGTGAGGAAAGGATGGAAGGCCTGCTGAACCTGCTCCAGTGTTTGTTAAGTCTGGTCTTGAAAGAGGTCACACTGGGTGCCGTCACAACAATAAAGGTTACCTCTCAGTTCTCTGGTTTTGGGGCTGCTTCAGTGTTGAGCTGTGACCCTCGTGGGGCAGCTCCAGGTGAGGTAGTGCCCTGTGAGATGCTTTTAAACCTCTATTGGGTCTCCCCTTGTCCGTCTGTAGTATAAACTAGGCAGGTTCAGGCGCTGCAATCTCTCATGGTAGCTGTGGTGCCTAGTGCAGGTGGCTCAGTGCCAGATTAACCATGAGGCACTTGAGGCACTGGCCGCAGGGCCCCCGACTCTAAGGGGCCCCCAAATCCAAACATTCTCGAAGCTCAAGCTGAAGCTGAAGCGTATAAAACATGAACTTCGTTCAACGATGTCCTAGCAAAGTCTCAATTTTCTGTCTCTTATGAACATTAAATGTGTTATTTTGCAGAAGCTTAATATTGATGAAATTATTGATAAATTTGGGTATATTTTGTTCTTGTTATTTATATATACCTTGAGGGCAGGGGCCCCAAGTTGATCTGTGCCTCAGGGCCCTATTAAGCTTAACCCGACCCTGAGGGGGCTCGTTTTTTTATTTCATATTTATTGTATTTATTCTTCAATACTTATATACTTGCTTCATATCTATATTTTCTATTAATCTTATTTTCTTAGTCTTTCTGTTTATAAGTATACAGGTATATCTTATATTTCTTTGTTTATATTTTATAAGTTAATATTCTTTTCGATACTTTATTTCTTCTGTCACATATATTACGTATATCTTGTGTTGTCAATAGTAAGGGTGTCAATTGAGACCCTGCAATTGTGTGTAAATGAGACAAAGTCAGATCAGCAACCTGGGACTTGGTCACAAATTTTGTTATGCCATATGGCAGCAGGGTCTACCATTAGACAACACAGTATGCTTCCAATATCTTCCCAGTTTGGTAGCTGCCTACTACCTGTTGGAAAAATGTGCCTCCCACACAGATAGCTATTTCATACTGGTAGAAATTTCACATAACAGTCCTCTGACAGGGTGTTCCGAGAGTTACCAACTCTCACTCCAAAAGAGTTTGCCTTGACAATTTTTTTAACTTGTGGCTTCTTTGACCTTAAGCTGTGACCCATAACGAGGCGGGCTTCTGCCAGCTCCATTTACTCTCGACTGAGTAAATGACCTTGGAGGTGTTTATGCTTATATTAAGTCACCCCTTGCCCGCCTATAGTATACCTGTACAAGGTAAATTTGCATTTTCAATCAATATGGCTCTCGAGTTGAGCAATGTGTTTTTCTGATGGTTTAGATATTTTTAAGACACTTCTCATCGATGATGTTTCCCTCTCAAATGACCTAAAATTACCCAAGCTAACTTTCTGACGGAAGGACTCTGCCCCCTTGCATCCCCTGGTATATTCAAGTCATTTGCGAGGGAAACATCATAGAAACATTTCTAAAAATTGTCAAAACAATCAAAAAGCATTTTGCTCAACTTGAGAGCCATTTTGGTTGAAAATGCAAATTTACACTGTACTGTACTGTACTGTACTGTACTGTACTGTACTGCACTGTACTGTACTCTGGGCAACTGCAGGAAGTTCAATCTCTGGGTAACTGAGATGCTGTAGTGAGGCACCTGTCTGGTGGTCCTCCTTTGTTCATTTTCAATTAACTGAGTGTCTAGCTCTAGCATCTCTTGAGGACTCTCACAATGGTCCGAGAACTTCAGTTAGTTGTCGACATACACACCCAGGTCCTTTTCACATTTGGTCTTAGTTAATGATGCTTCCACGTCTCGTTGGAACATGTAACACGTCTTCTTACTATTGGCACAACCAGTGTGTATCCTTTTGCATTTCATGACATTTAGTCTCAACAGCCATTCCTCTGGCCACTCCTGAAGCTGACTGGGTTAATATTGAGAAGTTGCCATAAGCAAACTCTATATTGATTCTTTTACAGTATAGGGAGATAGAAAAGAATACTTAACTGTACAGCTCCTCCCCGACTTACGATCTACTCAACTTACGACCACTCGCACTTACAACTGGCCTCAGTTGTACCAAAATTTTGTCAAATTACGTATTTTCGAGTCCCAATGTCGGTATAGAGAAAATTTTCGTTTGTAATTCACTTTAAAATGGCTGGCAAGCTTGAAAGTGAGAGTTTTGTGGTTCTGAGAAGAAAAAGAGACACCCATTTTAGATTTTCTATGTACTATTTTCGCATTTTCGACTTACGACCTGGATTTGGGTCCCTAACCCCGTCCTAAGTCGGGGAGGAGCTGTACTCAAACTCAAACCCATTGACTCCAGGAATACAAGGAGACCATTACACATTGACTATGATTGACAAAGTTAAGAAAAAATCTCAAGAAATTCAAGACGTGGGCTAGGACAAATAATGAGCTGGACAGGAGGATATATGCCAGGTCCAGGAACCAAGCAAAGTCAGGGTGCAGAAGGCCTGAAAATGAGTTCCAGAGGCAGATTACAAGCGAAGTCAAGTCAAATCCAAAGGGTTTCTATTGCTATGCAAAATTGAAATTCAAAATGCATGTAGGCATATCGAATCTGAGGCTTAAAGATGGTGGTTACGCAGATTCAGATCACGACAAGGCGAGGGCGTTAAATAAATTATTTTCCCCGGTGTTCACAAAAAAAGGATGAGAACAATCTTTCTGCGTTTGAGGAGAGACAGTTTGACATAGTGCTGACCCACATTGTGTTCTCAGAAGAGGATATAAAAAATAAATTGTCAAATCTAAAGGTTCATAAGAGTCTCGGCCCTTACATGGTGCATCCCTGAGTGATGAGAGAGTTATGTATCAAGCTTGCCGATCCCCTTAATATCCTGTTCTGTAAATGCCTGAATGAGCGAGTCCTATATTTAAGCAGGACAATTGTTATTCCACAATAATTATAGACCAGTGAGCCAGATCAGCATAGTGAGTAAAGTACTGGAGAGCATTATATGAGATGCCATAATACCTGTAGCACATCTACTATGAAGCAACCTTGTAATGGACTGCCAACATGATAGATAGGGTGGAATCAAAGGCATTTTGTCATATTAACTCTCCTACTTTAGTTGATAATCTTTCTTCCCTTTCTCTTCGCCCCAATGTTGCTTCACTCTCTCTCTTTTACAGGTACTTTAACAGGTAATGTTCGGAGGATTTGGCATCCCGTGTACCACCGGCAAAGGCCGTGGGTTCGTAGAACTCGTCTTGCTCGCGGTGCCGACCGTTTCTCTGTGGATGTCGGTCACACTAGAATTACCCATTATAATACATCTTTCTTTCCTCACACAGCTAAACTGTGGAATGCTCTGCCTTCTTCTGTGTTTCCACACTCATACAATCTGTCTCACTTTAAAAAGCTGGTTTTCCTGCATTTTTGTGGTACTGTGTAGATTACTATTACCTTTTTATTTTCTATTTTAATTTTTTATTTTTTTAGATTGCCCCTGAGGGGGCTAGTTTATTGGGCACCCCCTTACATCCTGTGCATGGGCTTTTACAGCGCCCAACTGGGAAGCATGCGGAGTTCATGCTTGCCTTCTTATTATTTCTCCCCCTAGGCCCCGTTGTGGGTCGATGACCTGTGCCCGGGTGGGCTATTCCCCGTAAAAAAATAAAATAAAATAAAATTACGGCACAATGCCGGAAAACCTTGATAACCTTGCATTACAGCTCCTCCCTGACTTAGGACGGGGTTAGGGACCCAAATCCAGGTCGTAAGTCGAAATGGTCATAAGTCGAAAATGCTTAAATAATACATGGAAAATCTAAAATGGGTGTCTCTTTTTCTTCTAAGCACCACAAAACTCTCACTTTTAAGCTTGCCAGCCATTTTAAAGTGAATTACAAACGAAAATTTTGTCCGTGTACTGACGTTGGGACTCGAAAATACGTAATTTGACAAAATTTTGGTACGACTGAGGCCGGTCGTAAGTGCGGGTGGTCGTAAGTCGAGTAGGTTGTAAGTCGGGGAGGAACTGTATTTAATTTTAGTCTTTTAAGCCTTATTTTAATTCAGCAACATTTGACCTAAGCTGTTGCATCGCCAGGGATGTAATTTCCACAATCAATCAATTGATAACTCAGCATCTTTGGGGCTTTGACCTTACTGAATTATCCCAAATTCAAAAAGGTACTCCCACCCCCCCCAACAATAAAACATTATTGGCCCATATATGTGAACCTGTACATGTAATTACAGCACTAATTTAAAAAAAAAGTAACACTTACCAGCATTGCAGGCAAAGAATGAAGCATTGTAGTAGGCAACAGAGGCATGGTAGGTGATGCAGGGGCATGGTAACTGACACAGGCATGGTAGCTGACACAGAGGCATGGTAGGTGACACGGAAATGGTAGGTGACACAGAGGCATGGTAGGTGGTGCAGGGGCATGGTAGGTGACACAGAGGCATGGTAGGTGGTGCAGGGGCATGGTAGGTGACGCATGGTAGGCATGGTGGGTGCATAGTGGGTGGGGCATGGTAGGTGGTGCAGGGCATGGTGGGTGCAGGGGCATGGTAGGTGACACAGAAGCTTGGTAGGTGATGCAGGTGGCATGGTAGGTGATGCAGGTGGCATGGTAGGTGATGCAGGGGCATGGTAGGTGACACAGAAGCATGGTAGGTGACGCAGGGGCATGGTAGGTGACACGGAAATGGTAGGCGAGGTAAGTGATGGAAGGGGGATGCTACGTAAACAGTGTGGCACTTATGTATACTACTGTAATTTGTTTATTTACACAAAATAATTTGATTTTCACTTGGAAAGACAACCAGCACACACCCGACCACGACAATAACAAATGCTAGACTGACCAAGAGGTTAGTCACCGCTACCCACGCAACTCGGCACCAGATGAGTTATAGTAAATATTCCGAGATTTTCAAAGATTGTTTTAATAACTCGTTTTTTTTTTCAGAGCTATTTTTATATAAATTCCGAGAGTATAGCCGTCCTGCGTTATATGAATTTCCGAATTATCAAATGCCGAGTTATCCAGGGTTTACTGTAGAGTATCTGGGATTGAGTGGGCATTTTGGGGGGCAATTATTTAATTTTCGATAAGGTTTTATAAACCCAGAACCAAATTAACCTAAAAATATGGGAATTGTGATGAAATTGCATACTGTCGCTATGGGGGGGGGGGGCATGAAAAGGTGATCTTTAGGACAGAGGGCAAGAGCTGTATCCTTTTGGCTGCCACACCCATACTTCAGCTTAGTTCTGTACTAGACAAATGTGACTCAACAGTGGGTGAACCAGAGAAATAATTAAAATAATCAGCAAAATTTTGATAAGAAAATTGATGCTATGGACATAAAAGAGGGTCTCCTGCCCCTTACTAATAAGAGAGATATATATACAGTATATATAGGCTATTGAAGTTCATTATTTGAGAGTAAATGTTTTAATAGATGTTAAATATGAGCAAAGTGCATTGAAAAAACAAAGTTAAGGGATTTGTGGTCAAAAGTTAATGAGGAACAAGATGAGGTGGTCTGATCATGTAGAGGATGTCTAATAACATATAATACTGGATAATCACATAATAATATGGACACATGTATTTAAGAACAAAACAGTCAAAAAACATGATTTGTACAAAGTATTGGACACCGCAGAAAACTATGTGTTTGGAGGATAGCAGAGGACTCGGGAGGGTATTAATAAGACTTACAACAGTACAGTACTGTTATATCAGAGCACAGTAACAATAAGGAAATAAAAATCCTTTTCTAAAAAAGAAATTTTATTTTACAGGAATATTTTCACATTACAAACTCCTAGATCATAGCCTACAGACAAATCTTAAACCTCAATTTTCAGTTCATATTCTGAAAAATAACCCAGCTGAAGGTAACAGCTAACATAAGTAAATGAAATGGGAATCACCTAATGGATAAGCTTACTTAATATTAAATAAAACATACAACAGCAGAGAAGTATTAAAAGCCTTTCCATGGGAAATTTAAAATGTAAACTAGGCTGTGGCTAAAATGACAATAAAAATACTGTACTGTACATACTGCAATAGCAGCAAAACTAAAGTACCTTTTAAGTAATATTCATGAACATTCAAACATCTCGAGTGCCATGTCAGTTACACGTTCAGTCTGCAGCCCATCATTCACAACCCAAAACAAGCATATTGATGTAGTCTTTTTCCATGCTAGAAATGCCAAGCTCTGTATTTACACTTTCTGCATCTGGCTTAAGAGGGTTCACATTTTGACTATTTTGGACAAGTAAAAATTTTTGGGAACCTCTAGCCAACAGGTTTCTGTGCAGAGTAAGTCATGTTGAAGAGAAAATATACTCAGGTTAACCTTCCTTGAACTGAGAATTAAGCAAAGGAGCATTTTTTTTTTTTTTTTTTACTTAGAAACAGAGAAAGGTAAGTGTTAGGTCAGCCATTCTAGCATGTTGAAGACAAAAGTGTAGCAGGCCATAAACTGATACTTCCTAAGGAAATAAACAGCAGATACACACATATTTACATTTCATTACTTACACTGAAGTGTTACTAACCTGCTTATATGGAGCAATATTATTATGTACGAGTCTTACAAAATTGGCGCGTATCACAGGACAGAAAACGAAAATCTTAGCGTGGATCGGCATGTGAAATGGAACTTTCTCAAAAGGGGAGCTACGGAAAATTAAGATACATGTGCGCAGTTCATGTTTGTATCTAATAGCCACATGTATAATGCTTCCTAGTGAATGAACAGACGGCTGGAGTGGACTCTTTTAATATTATGGGATGGGCTTTCATAAATGGAAATACTGTACTTAAATCTAGGGGGGGATATGATTATTTTTTAAACAAAAACAGGTCACCTTAAGAGAATGTTCCAACGTATGTGTATATTACAAGACAAGTCTAAAAATTAGCTGTATAAAAGAAGTCTTGTCCACACATCACCCTAAAGTATCCCAAAACATGTTACTTCTTTAGCTTTTCTTTTTTCACTTTCTTAGATATATATAATTATGAAATTCTATGGAAAGATTTTTATTTTTTAGATTAAACACATCCTTCACTGATTATGCTTCCATTAACGTGATCCTATTTCTTCTTCATGGAACCACAAAATATTCTGAGTATGTGGATGGAGATTTCCTGATATTAGTTTTCTTCTTAGTCCTTCATTAAATTTCTTAATGATAACAATCATGAAAAGGCAGAGGTAGTTTAGAAAATGCTTACAAAATATCAGGATGAAGGGTCTGTCAAATGCCAGTAATAATATACAAAACAGGGGACTTTTCAACCTGAGGAAGGGTAGATTTCATTACTGCAATTATTTTAAGAATGATTTCAACAATATTCCAATTGAAGACCAGGTTTCCATGGGCTGGTGGAGTGAATACTCAGAGTTTCACTTCACTGCTTTCTTCTCTTCCCACACAATGAAAATAAATAATTTCCTTATCCTTTCACAAACAGCATCACTCTAAAAGCCTACCAGGAACCTTTTTTGCCATAAAAATGCACCATTCCATCAGTTTGGGGGGATCCATATTTATATCACTAAGTAGTGTGTCCTTGTCACACTCGATAATAGGGGACAGTGGCCTCCTGTAAGGATATGTTTGGAAGTCCATACCTCTTGGGTCCATCCTTTCACACTTTAACTAAAATCCAGAAGTTCTAAGATCCACTGCTCACTCAAGCTCTTAGAATGCAGAAGCAATAATGCCCAAAGGCGATTGTCCGGGAGCAAGACCTACACCTAGAGAACTCCCTCACACAGTCAAAACTTCTTATCAGGAGTGGCAAAAAGAAACTGAATACATGTCAAATAGCTAACGGTACCCTGATTGTTATTGGAGTATTTGGGTCAAGTTGCCTGTCAAAACCATTTATTTTTTGGTTATGATTTCCTTTCATCTGGCACCAATTGATATTAGCACCTTTCTTCTGGTGGCACCATCACTGAGTACAATCCTTCCCACATTAATACACTTTCAATGTGAGAACTTTCAAATAACATGAATCTTGAACATTCTTTGAATATTACCTTTTCCATTATTTTACAACTAATATAACTGTTGTCACATGCCAACTCAATTTAATGGCAATTTTACTTGAGAAAATTCCACAACATATCATTTTCAATCATTTACAACTTACAAGTGCTGAACCAATTACAAACAGGCAAATTCTTGACCATCACAAGGAAGGAAAGTTCCTGTCACATCTACCTCTATGGTTTTATGAGATGAGTTCATTTAATGGACGTGATCAGACAAACGGGTTACTCCTGGTATAAATGTCGTTGGGATGGCTGTTCTGCTGGCTAATGTTATTCCTATTGGCACATTGCTGTAAAAATAAAAATTTATTTAGTATTCTACAGTGTTAAATGAAAGGAATTTATAAACATTCATAAATTATAATTAACTAAATCATGCAATAATCATACCCAATAAGGTCAATGTAAAGGCAGCCATGGGTTACTTGATGTCTAATTTCCATGATAATATTAAGTACAGTATGCTGAGACTCCAAGTAATGTATCCTTAAATTTATAAGAGAAAATTGGAGTATCTGAAACATTTAACATATTAAATTAGCCTATTATCACAGAAACTACAGTAAGAACAAGAGACATTATTAGCAGAGCTGCCATGTATACATACTGCTTGTTTCCTTTCCCAAGTCTTCATAGCCAGTTTGTACTTCTCAAACTCATGACACCAGTCACTGTACACCTGTAACATTATTCAGATTAGTATACAGATTCTAGGTCTTTGAATTGGATATAAGGCTTTGAATGATGTAGTAAAAACCTGAAGAGGTTGGATGGGTAGGTGAGAACCTCACCTATACATTGATGCACATAAAATATGGATATAATTGTTGCCTAGTTTAAAGCTTACCTCAAACTAACAAGCAAAAATTGGAAAACTTTAGTCAATGATTATTATTAACAGAGGGGGAGTTAATTGAGTTAATTTAACCTAATTTATTTGATAAAAAATCAGATACCCTGTATAACATTTGTATACCTGTATACAGTATTTCATACTCCTATTCTAGCTATTTGCTATAGGGATCGACACCCATATACTGTACTGAATATTTTCAGTAGGACATTGAGATTTACACTTACGTATGAAAAGCCCTGCCTTACCTCACCATACCACCATGGCACCATGACTCAGTTTTGTTCCATATAACACACACACACCTTGCCTAAACAGAAGAGTACTGGTTTGTTAAAGCACACCTGTAATTCCCAATTATTAAGACCTTCTCAAATTAATAGGCCTCATTTCTGTACTGTGAATAGTCACCCAATATTGTGGGTTGAGTTCCATATATGTACTAATCAAGAACTCAATGTTGTTCAACTTCGCTTATCAGATGAAAAGACATGTTTTCAAGGTGGAATTAATAGTAATATCCCCGTTAGCCAGAACAGTTGGTGCAGAGCATTTCTGGGTTTGAAAGATTTCTGGGTACTGTATTAAGACGAATTTCCTTATTCCCGGATAAAAATTGCACATCAATGAAATTTTTACGGGCGCATGATGCAACTGCTCGGAAATTCATTTGAATGCCTGGAATGGAGAGATTTTTCTTGGAATGTTAAAATTATATTTTTCAGGTAATGGTTAAGTTCCAGGGATTAAAGGTTCTGACTAATGGGGATATTAAAGTATGTACAGTACAGTACTGTACTGCATTTCATAAATTACTATTTTCAATACAAACTCACCAGATATTACTGCATATACTTTTGTATAGATTCAGAGGTGCAGTGCTAAGTACCTTAACTCACTTTCAAGAGGATTTGCATACAGGGTGCTTAAAAGTACTGAACTGTAATTTTTTTTTACTTTTATTTGAGTATTTTTTATTTATTTATTTTTGGGGGTTTAATTCATGGGGTGAATTTAGATAAACCAATCAGAACACAGCACAATATGCATAACATTGTCCAAACCAATTAAAATAAAGCAGTACTTTCCCACCAGTTCCCATCACACCATGACCCTAGCATTTTTATTCATTCTTACTGCAATGGTGAAGCTGTGCAGATAACTTACGGCTGGTACTTTCACCCCCTCTCCCTCTCCTTAGAGCAGCGATTTTCAACCAATGTGTCGCGGCACATTGGTGTGCCGCAAAGCATCCGTAGGTGTGCCGCGGGAGTTTAAATAGCATTTTAAAAAATAGCCTTTGGATACGTTTTGACATTACTGGTACTTTTATGGAGTGCATTAAACTCTTTTTTTTCAATGATGCAATAAATAAACAAATGTTGTTCATTAAAAGCCCAAATGGCAGTTTTAAATTCTCTCCTTAATTCCGTAGTGTAGATCCGCCTATCAAATCTATCGTATCGAGGTATCGAGGGGCTCATGGTATCAAGGGGAAAGTTTTAAATTGGATAAAATCATGGCTCACCGATGGAACGCAGAGGGTCAGCGTAGATGGTGTTAAATCTGAGTGGGGCTGTGTAACCAGTGGGGTTCCCCAAGGGTCAGTACTAGGCCCACTCTTGTTCATAATCTACATAAACGATCTAGATACTGGGATCAGCAGTGACATAAGCAAGTTTGTGGATGACACCAAAATAGGGCGGCAGATCAATTCAGGGCAGGATGGAAATGCACTACAGGAGGATTTAAATAAACTGCAGGAGTGATCAGAAAAATGGCAAATGAAATTCAACACCAGCAAGTGCAGCGTACTTAATATTGGAAGAACAAATACTGTCAATGTATACAGCCTTAACAACATCAACCTAGAGAAGTTGACTTGTGAAAGAGACTTAGGGGTACTTGTAAGCCTGGAACTATGGCCTAGAAAACAGTTCGTTAATGTTCGAAATAGGCAAACAGAGTATTAGGTTTTATATCTAGATGTGTAAGTAATAAGAGTGCAGAGGTCTTATTGCAACTATATCTTGTGCTAGTTAGGCTGCACCTCGATTATGCGGTTCAGTTCTGATGCCCTTATTATAGAATGGATATCAATTCACTGGAGTCGGTGAAGCGAAGAATGACGAAAATGATTCCGGGACTTAGAAACCTTCCATATCAAGATAGGTTAAAAAAACTAAACTTGCATTCCCTAGAAAGACGAAGAGTGTGGGGAGATATGATAGAAGTATTTAAGTGGGTGAAAGGAATCAATAAAGGGGATATAGATAAAATTCTTATAATATCCGAGCAGGATAGGACTCGTAGCAACAGATTTAAGTTGGATAAGTTTAGGTTTAGGAGGGAGATAGTAAGGAACTGGTTCACAAATAGGGTGGTGGACGAGTGGAACACGCTTAGCAACTTTGTAGTAAGTGCTGGAATGCTGGAAAGATTTAAAAGGAGGCTAGATAGATTCATGGATGATAGAGAGTGGTAGTAACTCTCGACAGGAGCTGCCATGCACAGGCCAACCGGCCTATTGCAGACTCCTTATTTTCTTATGTTCTTAAATACTGATGGTGTGCCTCGACCATTTAAGTGCCTGGCTCACTGTGCTGTGAGATGAAAAAGGTTGAAAATCACTGCCTTAAAGTGTGGTGGAGGACAACATAGGGTGGATGATGCAACAGTGGAGGATTGTGGAATGGATGGAGCAGTTTGGGACAGAACCTTAATGTAAAATTGCCCTTTTATACAGTGACTTCTGACTTCCCTGTTCAAGCACTTTGCTTAACTAACACTATTTGGCAATTTAACAAGTAAATTACAAATACCTGTCCACCATTCTTTAGAGCTTAAAAGTAAAAAAATTATTGTTCTTACCTTCTGAAAGTCATTGGTGCGGGCTGGTGCTGAACAACGGTGAGCATCGACAGTGATATTGTATGAACACACAATATCTCCTCCCATCTTGCAGTCATAACGACCAGCATCTGCTTCATTGACATTCATCACGACCAAGCCATGTTCTGAGGTCTCTATATACTTGTCCGGCCTGAATTTATGAAGAAAAAAATAAATAAATACTGTGACTGACCCAGGTTGCTTTTTTTTTCTTTTTTAGAACAAAATTATTAAAAGAATGAGGGACTTATGCCTTGAAATGTTCATTCTTTTCAAGTTATAATAGTTAAATGCATTACTACTTCAGCACATATTATACTGTACTCTTAAGCAAACCATATTTATGTTTAAAATAATATTGTACACAAATTCCTATCCCACCAAACACAAGTGACTTTTCATAAGACCTAGTACATGTAATGCCACACAGTTCAGTCTGAGAACAGTTCAGTAGTTCACCTATGTCACTTACTCCACATCATCCACAAACTTGTTTTTAACAATACCCTATTTTGACAAATATAAGCTGCACTACATTTAGTAAAAAAAAAAAATGGCGAAAGTGGAGGTGCTGCTTATTATCTGATACAAATTTTAATAGCACTACAAAAATACCCATAAGTATTACTCTAATTCCTTACGAGCTCTAGCACCACCTCTAACGAGTTCCCAACACCATTACTACCTCATCCTAAGTTAAAAATACCATCAATACTTCCCTTACTATCATCACTCTTCAACAGTGAACTCGGCATGTTATCTACCTGTGAGTTTGTTAGCATGAATGAAGTTCAGTGAACCGTATCTACTGTGTCCAAAACATTAAATCATTTACTAATATTAACGTTATTATAATTTTTAAATAATTCTTTTAATATAAAATGAGTATTATTTATATGGTAGATTGAGGAAGGCAAGTGTGTAATTGTCCGTACATTAGAAGATGAAAATATAGTACTTGTACATTACCGAGGTGTAGGCAACGAACAGTTATAGGCAGTTAGTATCATTCCAATGTAATTGGAACATGGAGGCATTAGAAAGGTTTGTTGACTTTCCACATGCATAAAATAATACATTATCAAGCTGCTATGAAAGCTTTTCAAATTTAGATACAGGTATCACCCATGTTACGGAAATTCACCCATTCCGAATTTGTAAATTATGATCACTAAATTCAGGATACTGCTTGTAAATTTGACCTTAAGGAAATGGTGTAAATTTTCAACACAAAAATCATGATACAGTACAGGGTATACTAATAATAAAAAAACCCCAGAAATTATAATTAATTTGATGTGGATTTCTTGGTGTTTGCTAATACCAAGTGTGGGTATGCCGGCATACCCATGCAAACTCAGCGTCTTGTTACCTCCCAGCGTGTACGCTCGATCTCAACCCCAACTCTTGGATTTAACACTTATGTTTGTACATTATTCAAGAATGTCCAGTGTACATACAGATATGTGGAAAGAGGCCATCAAGTGCAAATGAAAGCAGTAGTGCTAAAAGAGCCCTTAAAGGAATTACGTTGGATATGAAACTCGCCTCATCCAGCACTCGACATCTTTTGTGGCAAGTTAAATTCAAGTCATTTTGTGAATACCCTGTATTATTATTATTATTATTATTATTATTATTATTACTATTTATTCCTCACATATACTGGTACAGTTGGGTAGTCATCCAGCTGACTCACATCGGGGGAGGAAGGAAGGGAGGTAGACTGATGAGTCGGCAACGCAGTTATAGCCCACCACCTCCACACACGTTCAGTTCCCACACATACAGTACACACCTATGTACTGTACTTAATTTATCTTATTTTATAGCTTTATTTTCTTTTTTAAACAACACGGATGAATGATAAACATGCTGAGCTAGCAAGAGATGGTGGGTGGGTTGACTAACGCAAGCACGAGACCTAAGAGTCGGACACATATAAGCCACATAAAACTGGGGTAGCGTTCTATGGATACAAGTACCCGGAGACCCTACTGTTTTTATCATCATATTAATATCATAAAATAATGTATTTAAAATGTTTTATTTTCATTTATAAAAGTGCTTCTATTACAGTACTTCTTTCTGCCAAAAAATTTCCTTATGAACGCTTCTCCAATTACATAATGGAAGTCAATGGGAAAATGGGGTTTACATTATGGAATTTAAAATTATGTTCAACTTTTCAAGGATGCGTTCCTTCCGTAACCTGGGGGATTACTGTATATGAAAAAACTCTTGAAAGTGAGTGTGTGTGGCAACAACAGTATGCATTATGTTAACGGTAATATACACTGTTGTTCTATGGTAACTTAATGATATTCAGATATCAGCAAATTAAGAATCACACTCTTGAGTCAATGTACATTATACATACAGTACAGGTATTAGTAAATTATATCAGATTTTTTTCGTAACAATATATCACAAATGAGAACTCCACTCTGGCGACATGGGAGAAAATCCGTAAGTCTGTCACATGACATAAAGACACCATCACAGCTCAGGCCAGTCAACGCTTGGGTTAGATTTCTGAGGGGGTGCACATTGCTCCCAGCACTTCACAACTTTTATGATGTTTTATCACACTGTCAGCTTTCCAAGAGAATTCATAGTATACTCTCAGGCATGATTTATGCATTCACCAACAAAATTGATGATATATTTCTTTTTGTTACATCATCACTAGTAACTGTTCCTTTTCATTCATTGGCACTGTTGCCACATGTACTACTTTTGTTATGTGGTTGTGTATTTTTCACCACAAATTCGTTACCCCAATCAACAAATATACAGATATCTACACAATTACAGTACAGTACTCAATATCATATACAGTACTGTACAGGCATACCCCGCGTTACAGAAGCCCGGGTTACGGAATTTGTAAATTATGACCAATGATTTTGCGTTACAGCCTGTAATCCACCCTTACGGAAATTGGGGTAAATTTTAACAATTTAACAAAAATCACTTTTAAAAAAATAACTTTTTTTTTTAATTATAATTTGTTAAGTGTGGATTTCTTGGTGTTTACTACCACCACGAGGAGTCACTCCATTGTTTACATCCAGTGTGCGTGCATGTTTCTCGCCCCAGCAGTTTGATTTAACTTTTACAAACATACAGTAAGTACAGTACAGTGCATTACCCTTATTCAAGATGACTGGAAAGAGGCCATCAAGTGGAAGTAACCGCAGTAGTGCAAAACGAAGCGGCAAGGGTGAGTACAGTACAATATTTTTATTTATTCCAACTGTATTTCTCTTCATATTGCATGTACTGTATGTCAAATTATTTAATGTACTGTATTGTATGTGTTTATAAATGTTTATTTTCATTCATAAAAGTGCTTGAAATACTTTTTTGAGGCCGAAAAAAATCCTTAGGAACGCATCTCCAGTTTTATAATGGAAGTCAATGGGAAAATAGGTTTTGCGATGAGGTCAATTTTCCAGGGACGGAACCCTTCCATAAAGCAGGGGATGCCTGTACATACATATCTCTCGTCTTATGAACAATTTTGAAAGTGAATATCATTTTCATCCCCTCAACTTCAAGGTGCAGCTTAGAATCTAAGGCCAAGCTTTTTTGCATAAATTCTATCCAAAACTTACTCTGCTGCTTACAATTGGGGGCAGCTTATAGTAGTCAAAATATGGTACAGTATATCCCCAACCTTTCAACAATAAGAGCAAAAGACTGTTTAGAACAGTAAAAAAGGTGCAAAAAAAATAGAATGGGTCCTCAATATGACGATGATCATCAATGTTTTATGCTCATTTACCATGCCTGTGTGGGTTAGCTGCGGTGGCATATAACATTTTCAATGAGCATCTGAAGTAACCACCAAGATGATATTTATATACAGTAGTTTGTGTTTAAGTAGCTAAAGCTTATACTATGGAAGTACTGTCCTCTTTTCATTATTTATAAGGGATTCAGCAAACAAGGCTTAGGTATATTAAAGCACGACTCACCTTGTCTGACTACCCATGTTGTTTATACTGTACATCTAGTGATCTGCTATAGTTTATTCAGTACCGTTAGATATAAGACACTATCTTTTCTCCTTGTTAACGCATTGTCATTTAGCCGGGCTGTATTGTGAATCCCTCAGTAGGGGAACAATGATAATACGTGTGGTCAGTTGTGGGGGAAAGCTTCCATCTAACTTTATGGCAGGAAGCAGTCTGACATTAAACTACATAATTGTACAAGTGCATTAAACAAAATAATAATGAGATCCACCAAGCAAAAACCTAATTCTCATGGCCTATATAATAATTTTAATCTCCATTATCACATACTGTACGGTAATATCTCCGTTAGCCAGAATCCTTCAAACCCGGAACTCTACGATAGCCGGTACCTGTATTGAAATTTTCTGGGAAAATTGTTCCCAAACCTGAATTTTCCAGAAAAATTCGGCTTTAGGAACGATTTTCCGAGGGGGTACATTTTCCTGAAAATTACGAAAAAAAATTCCCGATACCCGGAAAATTCCGGGGATGGGGGGAGTTTTTTTCCGGTTCGAGAGACGATGTTATGGTCAATTTCTGGAGCTTCCGAGAACATTTTTCCGTTACCCGGAAAACTCCGGGGATGAGGGATTTATTACGGGTTCGAGAGAAGATGTAATGGATAATTTGTAGGACTTCCGAAAACATTTTTCCGTTACCCGGAAAATTCCGGGGATGGGAGATTTTTCTTTCCAGGTCTGACAGAGTCGTCTCATTACCGGGATATGCTCTGTACCAATTGTTCCGGCTAACAGAGATATCACCGTACTATAATACCTACACCAAATGTTTACTATTGAACAATAAATTAGTTAAAGTTCAACACCTCTACAACTATGTCAGTCTAGATGTGCAGAGCAGCATATGCCTCACCAAAGTTATGGATAAACACTAGATGACCATGTGTGATATCAACTAACCTAAACAGGTACAGGGTATTTGTTTTGGTGAATTCAGGTATTGCAAGTGATTTCAACACATAAATGAATATTTTATCATTATTATTAGACAACTAACTTTCAGTTAACCACCTGTATCTGATCTGGTATTTGCCCTTATCCTTTGAGTAGTGGTGCCAAGTGATGTCCTTTAGAGAGATGGGACGTGGAAGTTTAACTGCACACCCCAGGTGGATGCTCTGGCCCCAGGTCACTACCATCTTCTTCTTAGCAATACAAGCATCACAAAGTCCTGGAGTTGAACCTGTAACATCTTGCAGCAGGCTGAGGAGAAGAAACAGTTAAATATTGAAAAATCCCCAAAGGAGCTTTAGTAACTATAAAAAGACAGAATGAGAAGCTTTGTTGCTACATCTTTTGGTAAGACAGTACTTCAGTATGAAGTTTCGGTATAGGATAACACTTTCCCAAAAAGTAGATTATCTACTTTTCGGGGAAAGTAGATAACCAATTTTCCCAGAAAGTAGATTATTTCCCATTTTCTGTGATACAAATTTCCCGTTTTCTATGATAATCTACTTCGATCGATAATCTACTTCCCCGAAAAGTCGATAATCTACTTTCCCGAAAAGTAGATAATCTACTTTTCGGGAAAGTAGATAACCAACTTTCCCAGAAAGTAGATTATTTCCCATTTTCTGTGATACAAATTTCCCGTTTTCTATGATAATCTACTTCGGAAAATTAGGCAATATTTCCCCAAAAAATCGATAATCTACTTCCCCGAAAAGTCGATAATCTACTTTCCCGAAAAGTAGATAATCTACTTTTTGGGAAAGTAGATTACCAACTTTCCCGGAAAGTAGATATTTCCCATTTTCTTTGATACAAATTTCCCGTTTTCTATGATAAGTAGATAACCAACTTTCCCAGAAAGTAGATTATTTCCCATTTTCTGTGATACAAATTTCCCGTTTTCTATGATAATCTACTTCGGAAAATTAAGCAATATTTCCCCAAAAAATCGATAATCTACTTCCCCGAAAAGTCGATAATCTACAGTATACAGTATTTCTTGTTCATATTTACCGAGGTACAATAACTCAAATTTCTTTCACACCATAGAAACAGTTGAATACAGCAACACATGTGTGATAATCAAATACTGTAATGTACAGTAAACATGACGAGAGTATCAGCTATTTTAAATACACTACTGCTTTTGGGATTCTCAACATTAAAAGCTGTAGAAAGGATTATCAAAACACCCTTGGAATATGAAGATGAAAATCATAATATTTGGACTAGAGTTAAAATGAGCATTCTGCTTTGAGACCATGAAAGGGTGTATGTACAGTACCTGCAGTCCTAGGGTTGTCAAAGTCGTTTGTCCATGGTGTCACAATGTTTCACACACAGTGTGGATAGATACTGTACTTCATTACCGTGTATACAACTAACTTTGTCACTTTCTATACTAAAAAATAATCTTCATTTACCGGTAGGTACTTACCCAGGCTGATATGGCTTGCACACATTAGCATCCTTGTCCCAGCCACAGTAAGGATCATGAGAGCAGCGAAGGCAGTTATCATAACGTCCGTGGCACATGAATAGATCAACTTGGCGCACACGAGTGTCAGATGAGACATACAGAGACTTGTGCTGCAGAAGTAAACTAGTGTAAGGAAAAACTTCAAATTGTTTCAGCAATTCCTTTCATATCAACAAGCCAAATCTGGATATCCATAACTACAAGTACTGTAATTATCCAAGAATATTCAATAAAAACTTCACATGCCTTACATGGCAAATTTTATACTACTGTGCCTAAACTACAGGTATTATTAATTAAAATAAGGTGAAAATATTTAAGCTTAAGTAAAATGAAATACTGTATGCAAGATACCATAATACATATGTGACCGAGAGTGTACAGCCTTGTGTGGAACACGTCACCAAGAACTTGCATTTGTAAGCAAACACAGGTTCCCTCAGATATATTTAAAGAAAAAATAGTAATACCACTCAAGAAGTTTATGTCAACGGTGTTAATAAAATACAATTTATCTAAGTATAGTACATTACTACTGTACTGTGGTCACAGAAAGGCCAAATTTTGGCCTTTTGTAATTTTACTGTCCTGTACAGTATTGTATTCTTCACACTGTACCACTACACAACCTTGATCAAATAAAATTTAGGGAAAAAATAATTCAGACCTACACATCAAGAGAGACTCCATGAATATTAAGAGATATTTATAAATTTCTATGTTAAGCCAATTGATGTTGAACTGTGAAATACATTTTTTCCAAAGAGAGTGAACTCATTTACTAAAATACAATACAAATCTCATGAGTTTTTAAATTCTTTATCTTAAATTTAATGTAATGCAAATTACCAATTTATTATTCAACACTTACCCATTATTTATCAAGTCTGTACAGCAGATCAAACATACCTTTTTGGATATTTGTATAGCTCTGATGGGTTCAGGTGTGGTGACTTCATATACATCTAGAAGCTCTGAGTGTGAGACGCCCTCATCATCCATCCACTCGACCACCTTATACACGCGACCTTCCACTACCAAGACAAGGTGCTTATTATTATTCAAGATCAACCAAAAGTCAATTCACATGTGGAAGAATTAAGACCAATGTATTCATTCAATTACCAATGAGCCAAACACTACAGTAATTCCTTCACTACTGATGAAAGTGAAAATGGGCTCCACTAGGAACAGTGGATACAGCACACTGTATACTAAGCCTTCGGTACACAAGGAGGCAGAGTGGCCGGTACTGTATTCGAGGGCCCACCTGCATATTGAACTCCTAACTAATACAGTACTGATAATTTAACATTAATTCCTGTACAGTAGATCTGGGGGTCATTTATTCACTCTGATATATACTATGGGTATATCAATGAATTAGACTACAAGAAATTATGACCTTTAATATAGTGAGCATAACACAAAGGTCACACAAGATGAATTAACAGTGAAGAAATCTTGAAAATAGTACCGGTACTACACCTAGATTAACTTTACTTAGTTCATTTTACTTCTAATGTACAGTATATGGATATCCTGCACAATGTTATCATAATACCTGTACCCTCTTCATTTTAAACACATTTAGTTTCCTGACATGATAATGGTCTGCACAAAGTCATTTTCGAAGATTTATATTTTACCTAAAAATTCAAGAGCTTCTAAAATAAAATATTGCACTTATGATTCAAAATGAAAAGGACACGACAATAAAACTATATACTGTATGCCTATAGATAAGTTCTGTACAGTCTGTATAATGAGTTTATGAACCCTTTCTTTTTCAATTCAGTATTGGTAAAACTAGACTAAGAATGATCACTTCAAGGTTTGATAATGATAACACTGATTACTTCAAGGTATGGTAATGATGATAATGATTACTTCAAGGTATGGTAGTGATAATGGTATCATTGATAAGAAACGCTTCAAGTATGAAATTGATAGAAATTATCAATTCAGGGTATGGTATTGATAATAATGATTACTTCGATGTATGATATGAAGGATCAATTCAAGTATGATATTGGTAAGCATCGTTTCAAAGTATGACACTGTCTGGAACTATGATGGTTAAAATTTGTAACTTACGTGAACCAGCATAGTAGACAGTGTATGTATTCTCTTGGCCATAAGTTCCTCCCGTGACTTTGTCGACAACCAGGTGGGTAAAGATGAGGTCCCTCTTGAAGAATACAGGTTTGTTGTGCTCATGGGCCACCGCCTCGTCCATGAGAGGGTGTGATTGCAAGAATGTCAATACATTATCTGAAATGATTTTTTTTTCCTTTTACTATTTTATAGTACAGAGAATAAGGAAATTTTAATTTATTTTTGTTACCATGATTTCCACAATACAGTTTCTAAAAGGTCGATTTATATTATAAGATTATCAGGAGTGAAGTTTGTCCTTTTAAAATTTTTTGTTGTGCATGCGAACGACAGAATCGATGTTCTAAACTCTTCTCATGACCTCCGCTCATCATGAGGACTCCACATACTGTAGTCCCATATAAGGAAATCAGGGTTACCAGCATGACCTTTGGACGAAGAGTTTTGCTGGTTTGACATATTATTCGACACCAAAGAGAGGTAAAATTAATTTAAGGTCAACTATACAGTTTCCTGGGAATCCCTAGAGGTTACTTCATAGTCAAGGACCAGAGATTTGTAATTAAAATGTGTCTCGTGTTACATTAAAATCAATAAATTCTACTGTAACGACTGCCAAATATAGTTTACAATTAAAAGCCTCATCACAGCACACTAACGATAACTTACAATAATTATTATCCTTTTAATTGGCGTCACTATAATTTCCAGTTCAAGTGTAATGAAATTAAAGGGGAAGGGTTACACTATTTTCATCCCCCGCCCTGCCGGGGAGCAGAGGACAAACAGTCCATGTGTGCTTGTGAACCAAAAAGTTTTCGACCATTCTTACCCAAAGCACTTGGCCCATTAATTTTATATTTAATGTGAAGACATATTCACGGTTTCTCAGAACATATAAACATGGTCAGTGGATTTCCTCCCCGGGCTTTGGTTTGAGAGGCTCCCAACACTATTCCGGCTGGGAAGGTTAAGAGGAAATTGGCAGTCTGACATTATACATTACAATGGGGTCGCCCAATAACGCATCGTGGCGTTACGTAGTATCCCTTGTTACCACCCTAATTTCTGGATGACGATGGGTAATTACGCTTTTACGCAGTTGAAAGCGATTTTAACAGACCGCGGCGGCCCGGTGGGCTAAGGCAAATACGACTGCCCACGCACTTACCGTGCCGTGTAACAGTATTCTGAACCTAAGACGAAGATTTTTTATTAAGTTCTCCGTTCAGACTCGAACCTCGAAGCTTTGCTATCACTTTACCCAAATTTTTCGTGGATTTCGGAACATAACGCCAAGGGGGTGTAACACGACTTTTTTCTTTGATTGTACATTTAACATGTAAACCTACCATAATTCTAAAACGCTAATTTCTCTGGTTGATTAAAACGAAAAAAACGAGAGAAGTAATGCAAACTTGCTTAACGATATTTAACTAACCAAACATCAGTAGACCAGATCAAGGCGTCATAGAAACCATGGTTCATGATATATTTCCCCATCTCTGGTTAGGGTATGAGCATCGACGGGTGCTTGGCTTCATGACTGGTCTTGCAAGGAGTCTCATTACCAGATGGCGTGACTACTACTACTCATGTGCCACTCTTACCCCGAGGAGCACCGCCCCAACCCGATTTCCGTGGAAGAGATTGTGCCAGCCTGTGTTTATTTTCATACAGTGTTTGTATTTCTGAATGTGTGATAAGCTGGTGTTGGCTGATCTAAAGGGTTATCAGTGCTTATTTTTATACTTGGAACGTACTTATACAAGTTGTTTCTTGTGTTTTAAAAATATGCAAGATTTTTTTGTTTACCTTGAGCCCTTGAGCGGATATTTCTAACCAAAATAAGAAAGGGTCAGTGTTTTTAATATCTTGCTCAATAATTACACCTCAGTTTGGCACCAGCTATCGTGTCCGAAATTGAAGTTCGCCTTAAATCAGGACCAATATATTGACTGATACAGATAACCTGCCTGGGAGTCGAGAGTAAGGCGCGGTGCCATGAACTCTGGTGATGAATAAATCGCTCCCCCAGGAATTACAAATATCGTGTTTCAGAAGTAAATATTCCAATGTCAACAAGAGGTGGTGGCGCCTCCCCCTTGCACGCCACCCAGGTCGCGTATTTTCACGTGACGTCACGGTTTGTTTTCTTTCCGAGACGAGGCATAAAGGCACAACATCGATTCTCAGTGCCCCTTGGGTCTCCAACAGCATCATATACAGTAGTACTGAAGATGCAGATCGGCTAAGCTCACGAATTTCAGTTGAAATCGACTTGCAAGTTTTTGCTACTATTGTGAACAACGGTGTAGTGGGGCCGAATATTTAAATACGGAAGAACTTTGAGTAAGAAATATTGGTAGAAAGAAGTAAAATCCTTCTTAATCCTCTGAAGTTTTAGATAAGGCTGCCAGTTATTGTGGACAAGGATACAATCTGAAGGATATTATCAAATGAAAAAATGTGAAAACCATGCAGTTCCGTTTCTGTATATAAGGCCACACCATATGAATGTTTAACAGCTCTTTAAAGGTCTTTCCAGATTGATTAATCCTCGAGAGTATCTTTCTCCGTCTCACGCAGTTCTGCCAGACGTATGACCAGCCCAGGACTAAACGCAAATCACCAATTGGAGCCCATTAGCCCATTAATTTAAGTAAATTACATTTATATCTATGTTTAGACATTTTATGTATAGCATAATCATCGCCTGGAAATCAACGAACCTGTAAACCTTAACTTGCATTTATTTTTGTTTTGACACTAAGAAGGAACGCCACAATCAGACTCACGGTACCAATCATCTCACACTTGCATGATTAAGGGATAACATTGTCCATGAAAAATAACCTGACAAAATAAAACAGTATTAGTAAACAATTGTTTTGTCTACTTCACAGCTACACAACCTAAAAAGGAAACATACTGTAAGTGTCCAATTCTGGTCCTCAACAGTAGTTTGATCAGAAGACAAATCCTGAGAAATACACTAAAGGTTCTTAAACGCTGCCATGCTAACTGGATTCCGTTCTTACCAACAAAGAAGTGTAACGCTGTTGAATAAATTGATTCATCTTTTATCAAAATAAAAACTGCAAAGGTGTCCAACAAACTAGAGCTGACTCAACACAGTAATGTCCCTGAGTTCCAACAGAGAGAGAGAGAGAGAGAGAGGGAGAGTAAAAACATCTATCTACCATGGCTACGTAAATCAAGTGACTCGTGTCATCCTCATCCCTGGACCAGAATTACGACACCCTGCAGCTAATACCATGTGCCCTGTACAGCTCGATGATTACACCCCCGCCCCCGCTTTTAATGAAAATTATTCTAAGCATCACATCCCCCTGGTAACAATACTCATTTAATGGAACAAAAGGAAACAAGTTTATATATTAACGCGTTTTCCGGATAATCAATAGGTGATTTTTGAAGTCTGATGATGGAAGTCTGGTACTCGGCCCATTTAAAAATATTCCATCTCATAATGACAAAAATTTATTGACGATTGAGCTGATGTCTAGGATGAAACAATCAATCATGCTACAGTTATCTGAAAGTCAGTCATGATAAGGTTAGCCGATACAATGTAAATAATTATTGACTAACGAGTCTGTCTGCCAACGTATTAATCCCACAAAATGCTGTTATGGAGAAAGAAAACCTTACTATATGGCGGCCTGTTGATATCCTACACCAAAGTCTTAAATTGTAATGGATGATTTTTGTCATGCCGAAATTTCTTCCAAGTGATCAAACTCATTTAAAATTCTTCGCCAACTAACCATACACTCTACTGTAGACGTCAACAAAACCGAAGATACATGACAATAAATAACACACTATTTATCTTAAATTAGTTCTAAAGTTACTACCACGACTCTTGTCATTTTTTTATCTTAGAAAATTGTCTTATGGTGAAACAACTCCAGGATTTTTAAGATCAAGCAATAACGCAAACAAATAATAACAGGCGTATTTGATTAAGGGTACTTTTTCGGCTGGTGTAGACCCCCCTATACACACACAATCGGGTTTTTCTGGTGGCAGCAGCAAGGTAAGTCGCAGGAGTCCAGCCCCCAAGATGGCGTGCCTAATATCAATTAAGTAGATGACCGTCTGGCCAACATTTCGTGAGGTTACAATTCAATCTGGTGGAGGGTGTCCCCTTCCCCTGGTCGCACCTGTCAAGACGGAATGTCTAACAACTGGGAAAAAAATAAAGTTTTGGGAAAAAGTTCCTGCCAAGTCCAAAAAATTAATATCGCGAGTTTTGTTTTTTCCTGGTAGCCTCGACTGTCCCAGGCGGGGAAGCAAGAGCCCAGAGCGACTAGTAAGCTACCCTGTCCCTGTTGCCCACACACTTGTCTGACGCTACAACGTAAATCATCTCTCTCATAAAACAGACGGGATCGTTTTACAACCAATACTCGCAAGGTATTGATTCACCCGCACTTCACAGGCGACATAAACAACGATAAAATATACGCGTATTTCAATTATACAACAACGCGTGGGTTGGTCTGGCTGGCGGAGGGCGGCACCGCGAGCGAGCATACTTCCGCAGGAGGGAGGGAGAGGCCCGGACTTAACCTTACCCCTGTACGCGTACCTAATATGACGTTAATGGAGGGGTAAAATAAAGTCGCTTCTACCGTGACTAATGCACTAGACCTTGGACCTCTTTTCAGCTTGAGCAACCCGGCGACAATTTGGTGACACATGACACGACAGCCCTGACTGGAATGTGGACTTATAATCCCGCGAGGAAGTAGCCTCAAGACTCCTCACTGCCAAGAATAGTAAGGGTCACTTTAGCGTGGCGCTGGGACGCAGAATTGTGCCCTTGTTACACCGGTAATAACGCGAGTGCCGCTACAGTTACTGGATAAAATGTATTTCACTCTAGGTGGAGCGCCAACGAGGTCTGGTCATGTAGGTAAATATGACACGTGGTATATTATACAGCTGTATGACACGTGAGAGGGTGTCATTTGGCCCGGAGACAGGGAGCGTGGCACGACACCCCCACACCAGCGGAATCTTTCAGGAGTCAGTTACAAGGACTACTACACCAGCTTGACGCCTGCTTGACACCTCACTGTTTCTTTCTTTGCTGTGTATTTCTTATTATTAGTCATTATTTGCATATTATTTATACGTAATTTTCATAACAAATTGACCATTACAATACACTGGTTTGAAGACAAGAATTATTTTATGCTTGAATAGGCACATACAGGTTTGTTTTATTTAACGATTTATTTCCTAATTAAAAAGTTAAAAAAAATCTTAATTATCAGTTAAACGATACAAAGTGTAAAGAGAGAATAAATTAATACCAAATAAAGTCAAGAGTATTTTAACTAAATGCTTCACCAATGACAAAATTCTGAACAGTTTTGATTCTTATATTGTTTTCTTTAACAAAATTCATAGAAGTGCAAAAGGTGAAAGCCACAGGTACGTACACCTTCAGTCTATGAGCTTCGCAATGCTGAAATTTGAAGGAGGGACACACACACACACACACACACACACACACACACACACACACACACACACACACACACACACACACACACACACACACACACACACACACACACACAGTTGATTAATCTGTACATTATTATTGGTCTTTTATGTGACTAGTAAACAGCACAACCCTGTAACTCCCTCCCACACCTATTCTGGTCGACTTCCTGTGACTTACTAAAACAATGTTGGTCGACCACTGCCAGCCACTACCCAGAATTGGATATCCACGCAGAGTAAAACATCAGGTGAAACACACTCGGGAGACTTGAAGTACAGAGTATATCCCACATCCATTGCTACTTGACGTGATCACATTTATGACAAGTTTTGATCCAACGTAATAATTAATGCGAGTATTTTAGCATGGTGAGCGGAGGGGAAGGGAGGGGAGAAAAGTGAGGGAGAGGAGAAAGGGTGAGGGGAGGGAAGTGGGGGAAGGGGGAGGGGAGGGAAGGGTCAACTTCTCACAAGCCATCGCACCCCTGAGACCCCAATCAGCCCCCCCAAGGAGGTATTTAAAGGTGATTATAATACGTGTGTGTGTGTGTGACTCACCAACTTGAATTTAACAAGAGTACAAAGTGCGGGCGCCGGGATACAGTCATTCTTAATTACTCTCCTTATTACTTGTTTGAATAGTAGTACCGCAAGAAAGGGTGGGAGGGGGATGAAAGGTGGAAGGGGGGGTAAGGGGAGGGGAGATAGGACTTGTTTGGAGAGGGAGGGAGGAAGAAGGGAAAAGGTGGTATTGGAGGAGGAAGGTAGGGGGTTCTGAGCAAGGTTGAGGGCCTCCGGTGACAGGTGGAGGAGGAGTAGTAGTTTCTGAGTGAAGGAGAGAGACTTGAATGGAGCGACACTCACACACATACACCTGTGTCGTAACCCTCCACATCTGTCCTCTGTACTATAACCCTCGCATAAAGCTTGTTCCGTATTCCCTAATTGACACACACACAAAAATAAAAGTTCTTTCCCACCTCCATATCTATCACACCCTCAACACATACCCTCGCACACCCTCAACACACACCCTCGCACACCCACAACACACACCCTCGCACACCCACACCTACCACACATCCCCACCCACAACACCACCCCAAAACAATGCCTCCTCCTCCTCCTCCTCTTTACTAACAACGACCACCACTCTGCGCCAACGAGGAATCTCACCGAGCTTCAATTTCATGTGAAATGTGCGCCTCCTGTAGGTAAGCAGTGTTGACTTAGCATAACAAGCCATTTGCAAAGAAACGCATGTTGCTGATGACGCCATTACGGAGGAAATGACCATGCGAGATGCAATTGGCAGAGCAACGGCATGGAGGTGTGCGGTAAAGGTGGTGGAGTCCGACCTCACGCGTTGGAGGCCGGCCTCTCAACTCTTGAAACTGGCCTCTCATCCTTGAGGTGTTAGATGAAAATGGTCAGAGTTTGGCCTCACGTGAGCTCTTGTGAGGGTTTGTTGAGAGTGGCGATGGATGGCAACCTCTCGTGAAGGTCGTGGAGGCCAGTCTCGCAACACCCTTCACCCTCTCGCTTCTGTTCTTGTGTTCGTTACGATAATGAGGCACCTGACCGATCCTACTGTGTGCATATGAACAGACTAAATGCGCCTAAGTACATTTCTCTTCATCTTTAAGTTAAGGAACCACGTCGATGATACTAAACACAGCAACAAACTCAATACCACTCACTATTGTGCCCTTGTTCCTATCACCACTGTTATGTTGTCCTATGATAGTCACTCTTATATGTACACCAGGGTCCCGTTACTCTGTCTAAGCTCAAGTGTTTAACATTACCCGCCTTTCTTTTTAGTTCAGTTACCTCTCCTATGATTTTTTTTAACGTAGTCTCCCCTTTCATGTCAATTGCTGCCAAACTTTTCACCCAAACTCTCTCTCTCTCTCTCTCTCTCTGATAATTCATTTTTCTTCGTGTGTCGTTCTTTTAAGTAAGTCTCTTAGTTACGCTCACTTAACCATAGCTGGGTAGAGAAACTAAATCTATGACCCTATGAGAATCCTTCCCCTTCCCCCACCCTAAGATCAATTTCCCCCACCCTAAGGTCCAAATTTCAGCACCCTAAGGTCAAAATTTCCCCCACCCTAAGGTCAAAATTTCCCTTACCCTAAAATTTTCAGCCCCCACATGTTTCCTCTGCCCCATATCCCCTCCCTTATCATAAGTTTCCACTTCTTAAACACTCCTTACCCCTCCCCCCCTTCAACACCTAATATTTTCAGCACTAGCGGAAGGAATGCCCACGAGGTCTCTAGTTGGCCCAAGCAAAGATTTTTCCCCACTCCATTACCATCATAACAAACACCCCAACGACTCATTAGCCTCCACCAAGGGCCTATTAAGGGTCTGTGTGACGACCAACCCTCACGACACGACCAGAAAAATCCCCAATTCTCAAAAAAAAAAAAAATACTTTCTTACGTTTAACCACCCCCACCACCACTACCACCCCCACCACCATCACCTCCACCACCACATGGAGAAATAAATATCATGCTTAACTAAATCTACGCTGCAGTTTAGTGACAGAGGTACTAAATGTCGTCAAATTGTACTCGGGCCTCGGCGATAAACCAAAAAAGTACTGTAGTGTAGCTGAATACGCAGGCATCCCCGGGTTGAGGACTTCGCGTGCCACCTCCGCCATTAAGGTGGTCGAGTAGGGTGTCATAAGTCGCCTTAATTCCGGGTTGAGCCGTAGTGTAGGGTCGTGTCTCCACCTCCTCACTTGACATGTCGAGGTGCTCTACCAGGTCCCCCTCCAAACTTACGGCCAGACCCTACAACTTCGTGAAGCTCCATCAATATCAATTTACTTGAGAGAGAGAGAGAGAGAGAGAGAGAGAGAGAGAGAGAGAGAGAGAGAGAGAGAGAGAGAGAGAGAGAGAGAGAGATTAGTAAAGGAGATATTAGAAAGGGGTGAAAAGGAGTAATGTGTAAAGGATAGTAAAGGAGGATGGGAGGGGGAGTGAAGGGTGAGAGGGGATGGAAGGTGGGAGGGGGGTGACCTACGTGATGGCCCTTCCGTAAAACTCACAGGTAAGAGACGTGACTCAACCAACCCATCCCAGGTACTTTAGCTCTGATCCTTCTCCCCCTGGTACTTTAACTCCGACCCTTCTTCTCCTCACCCCACTTCCTGTTTACTCCTATCTTTGGTACTTGAGATTCAGTCCTCCTGCTCTTCTTCCTCCTATCGCTGGTGCTAAAGATCCATTCCTCCTCCTCACCTCCGGGTCGTCCACACCTGTACAACCTGACAGCTCAAGTTCCCGGGTCTTTTCCCCTCAACCCAGGTAAACAAGCGGTGGATATGCCAAAGCTTACCCAAGAGGTCAGGTGAAATGTACGATGGGGGCTGTGTTTACGGGTCAGTTACACCGAGGGAAGTACTGGAGAAGTGGGGAGGAGGGAAGTACTGGAGGGGTAGGGAGGAGAGAAGTACTGGAGGGGTAGGGAGGGGGGAGAAAGGGAATAAAGAAAGGGAGGGAGGTAGGGAGGAAGGAGCAATAACTAGGAAGGAGGAGATGAGGCAATAAAAAAAGTCAATGATGGTGGCGATTATCCCTCAAGAAAGTAGACGAGGAGTAAGTGTGGGTCGAGGAGGACGTGTGGGTCGAGGAGGACGTGTGGGTCGAGGAGGACGTGTGGGTCGAGGAGGACGTGTAGGTCGAGGAGGACACACGGAAGCTGAGGAATGACGGAAGGAAGGAGATGAGGACAAGCTTATGAAGACCCAGGGAAGCTAAGATGGGAGTGTGTGAGGAGGGGCAGTGAAGGGAAGTTAGGGGCAGTGAGGGCGCAGGAGTGTGTCAGGAGGAGCAGTGAGGGCGCATAGAACGGCAGAAGAGGAGTCAAGTTAAAAAAAAAAGACGCTGGTGAAGACGTCTCGGTTTATCATGCACTAAAGAATAAGAGAAGAATGTTTTAGCATGTTGACTGTGGTTTTAAGACCATGCGGAAGACAGGGCTCAGTTTAGGGTGACTTTACCGCAGAATAAGGAAGTAAAGGTAATGAAACGAGAGGCAGGGAAGGAGGGATGGGGGCGGTGACCACAATACAAGGCGGGGATAAAGTGGGGGACGTACGACTGGTGGAGGACGTGGGCCCCTCGTAAAGGTGCGTCGTAAAGCCCACCAGTCTCCGTCCAGATGGGGGATCGATGCCGCAGCCGGACAGGTTATGGTGCATTATCTCCCCCTCCCCATCCCCCAGGTGCAGTGCGTCCTCTTCCTACCCCTACTTCTCCTCCGCCTCCTCCTACTACCTCTTCTCACCCCCCCCGTTTCTTGCAACATCTACTACTCCTCCTCCTAGCCCTTCCACTTCTCCTCAAACCTTCTGGCCCTTATTCTACCTTTTCACAACCTACTCTTCCTCCGTTGACCTCACCTTCTGTTGCTGCTGCTCCCTCCCCCCTCCCTTCTCCTCTCTTCTGGTCTACCAGGAGGGAAACTTCCTGGCAGTCTACCTCACCACCGAGGGGCTCTCTGACACCACCGGGTCCCGCCAACCGCGAGACAAACATAGCGTCACTTAGCGAGGATTCTTTACCACTGAAAACCCACACCCTGGACTACGACTGTGGACACCGAGTGGCTATGGGATCCCCTAAGTCCCTGAGGCCACGGTGGAGGATCAAACATCTGGTATTTGGCGTAAAAATAAAGCTATGGAGTGTGTGAGAGGAGGAGCGCCCAGCTGGTAAAACATTCAGGATGGTGGAAAGCTAAAGGTTCCGCTACGTGGCTGGGGTCTGATGGTGGGATGTGAGGGTAGAAGAGAGGGCTAGATGGCTGGGGTCTGAAGCTAGGATCAGACATGGTGCGATTACATCGGTAATGTAATCGATTACGATAACATGAAGCGTAATCATGATTACAATCATGATTACTTCAAAAGGAATGTGCATAAATAAACGAACGTACCACCAAAACTAACTTTACTGTACTGTTTGTCAACCTGGTACAATTAAAACATATTTTCTGAGAGATTAAAAAGGTAGACATAATAGATTATACATAAAGTCGTAATGACGGTGTATGGCACGTCCAGTTCGTGTGTAGTTTAAACTAACTCAGTCTGGTTTAATCTCAAAATTACCTGTATGAACAAATTCACACTGTAACGTTGCTGAAGCGTCACTTAATTGATAAAATGATTAGCCTAAGTCTGCGTGCTAGCAGTTCTGTGTTTACTTAGAAGTAAATCAGTGGATACCAGCACGAATGTTTAAATCTTACCGACTCGATACTGTTACTAGCAGCTGGAGTATTAGACATAATATGGATGGTGAATGTTTGCTGAGTCATATAAAGGACCGAATGTAGATGACTTTACTGAATATCATGAGCTCAGTATCGTAAAAAAAGGAAATGAAATACCGGTATGCATTAACTATTGAAATCGTGAAAGTAATCGTGATTACGATTATATTTTGAATGTAATCGATTACGATTACTTCAAAAACTGTAATCGATTGTAATCGATTACAGATTATGATTACCCCATGTCTGGCTAGGATGTGAGGGTTGGGTGTCTGGGGCTCAGGGCTGGGGCTAGGTGGCTGGGGATAGGTGTCTGGGAGTATCTGGTACCAACTCGCTAAAGGATCAGCGACTCGCCAAGAACCAATAGGCCGTAAAGAGAGACCTAGCCCCTCAAACTTATTGTCCAACATTAGAAGAGTCCTCTCCATGCCTAGCTTTACGGAGGAGGGTGGGAGGAAGAGAGGAGTTGGCAGGGAGGAAGAGAGGAAGAGGCAGGGAGGAAGATAGGAGGAGGCAGGGAGGAAGAGAGGAGGAGACAGGGAAGAAGAGAGGAGGAGACAGGGAAGAAGAGAGGAGGAGACAGGGAAGAAGAGAGGAGGAGACAGGGAAGAAGAGAGGAGGAGACAGGGAGGAAGAGAGGAGGAGGCAGGGAGGAAGAGAGGAGGAGGTAGGGAGAATTAAGAGAAGGGAAGAGGTGAAAGGGCAGAGGTGCAGGAGGAGGGTGAGATGATCGTCGTAGCAGAGGAGGAGGAGGACGAGGAGTGGGTACATGGCTGGCTACTCACGGTAAGTGTTCATTAATCGAGTCATAAACGCCCCGGGTGTGACGCCACAACCACAACAAGTTTTCCTCTTCGTCAGCCTCCATGTTTGTTTCTTCTTTGTCGACCTCAGACTCCAAGTGACTCCAAAATTCGTGCCACCTTGACTAAACAAAATAACCCACCGACTGGGATCATCACAAACACTCACCTGGCAGCGTCTGGGTGTCGTTGACGCACTGGCCTGGCCTAGGCTCGGGCACCTTGGAGGTCAGAACAGGAAGCCAGGCCGAGGACGAGGTGGCCTGCTCCTTGAAGCGGCCCAAAAAGGCGTCTTGGATGTCGTCAAGGCTGAAGGTGCAGATGGCAGAACCCATCAGGCCGTTCATGCTGGTAGTGAAGACGGCGTAGAAGCGGGTGTCGTCACCGGGGATCTTGTACACCGACTCTGTCAGGGAAGATAACACAGTGAGTACATCTGGTCAGGTACTGTACAGCTCAGTGACGACAACACCGGATGAAACAAGTATATCTCAACAGGTACAACTGAGTGAGGAAAGCACATTAACAGGTACTCTTGGTCAAGTACTTCTAGGTGATAGATACAAATGGTTAAACAACAAATACTTCAGTACATTTCAGTTAGAAACACCCAACATTCAGTCAGGTACAGTACATCTGAAGGTACGCAAATTCAGGTCCAATTTTTGACAGGTACAACTTATAGAAAGAAAAGTCTTTGTTAGGTAAGTACCTTTGACTGACAGAAATACCTGATAAGACACGCACCTGCCTGACTCTGACACCCACCTCACTAAAGGGAACCGAACACATACATCTGACAGCTACCTACAACCCAAGTGTCGATCAACAATAACTCATCAATGGGCTCTTAATCCAACTTAATCGCAGTAGTTCCAAACTCTTAATCAAACTGGGGGCCACTCTAGACATAATCGGTCCCATTCCAATTGAGTACCAATATAGTACCATAATCTGAGGGCCTATTATGACTGAGGCCCAATCTGATCTGCACCCCGCCCCACCCCGCCCTGCCCCGCCCCGCCCCGCCCCACCAGCATCTTCAACACTCACGAATCTCGTTGAAGTAGAAGGGGAACTCTCCGGGGATGGAACAGTTGAGTCTGGCCTTCAGATAAGTCGCCCAGTTCTGCACCAGGATGTTCTTGCCGCCCGTATCCTTCTTACACACCCGAGCCACCCTCGAGTACACGTTCTTGCCGCAGTTGATGTACTCCACCGCCGTCTCCCGGAAGAAGAACATCACGTACTCCCCGACCTCGTACGACCCCACGAAGTTAGGTTCTGGTGAAGGAGGTACACGAGGTGGTTATAATTGATGGGATTATAACTTTAAAAAAATAAGGGTTTATGGTCAGTAATATTGTGAAAATAAAGGCAATAAGACAATCAAAATAAAAACAATAACAATTTAATTCAGTCAAAATAAAAACCAACAATAATCAAAGTCAAGTCAAAATCAATGACGTTATAATTAAAGAACATGACAACCTCTCTTTGTTTACTTACTGTCGAGCCACTTGGAGTCGTACTTGATGGTCCTCTTGAAGGGATACTCTCGCCTCTTGGTCGTGAAGTTGTAGAGATCGGCCCTGAAGATGACGGTATCAGCCTTCGTGAACTCCGCCACCGTGCCCGAGTACAGCCCTGGCAGGTTACCCGGGTTGCCCCGCTCCACCCACACCGCCGTACTGTTGTCCACGGGGTCAAACGGGCACTTAGCCACACCAGACCCGATACCTGGGACGTGTTCGTGGCGTGCCAGGTGGGTTAAATTAGCCTACAGGGAGAGATGACACCACCGTTTAGCTAATCTATATGTATGTAACCCAAGTCACTATCAAATCAAACAAAAATAACATTAGAATCACCCAACAACAACAAACACGTCACCATTCCTTAACTCAACAAAGTCTACTGACAGTTCTCTCCTGACGAAGGAATGAGGGGCGCGGGAGGTACTCACATAGATGACCAGGTCCTTAGGGTTGTGGGCGTTGGTGCCGCAGATGTACAAGCGGTTCCTCGACATGGGCTGGATCACCCGGATGTGGTTGCGGCAGTCGAAGTGCTGAAGAAGGAAGATAGTAATTATGACAGTCTAAGTATTGAGGAAGGAAGACAATTACGAGTTACAACAGTAAGTATTGAGGAAGAAAAGAGAATTACGAGTTACAGCAGTCTAAGTATTGAGGAAGAAAAGAGAATTACGAGTTACAACAGTCTAAGTATTGAGGAAGGAAGAGAAGTTACGACTATCTTAAGTACTGACGATAAGACAGAAATAGTGAAAATTGTAAAAAGGATTTTCTCAAGAGATAAGTGTCTGGAAATAACTTCTCCAACACTAAGATTAAAAGGACTGACGAAAACTATATTACGATGTTATGTTATTTGAGGGAACATTTTCTTTATCAGGTTTAGAAAATGTAAATTGGACACACACACACACACACACACACACACACACTCTCTCTCTCTCTCTCTCTCTCTCTCTCTCTCTCTCTCTCTCTCTCTCTCTCTCTCTCTCTCTCACAGAAACTCGCTCACTCACTCACTCAAAAGGTGGCGTAACTTCTGACTTTCCGGACAAACACACACTCACAGAAAGGCTGCTTGACTCACCTCAGACTTGCCGCGCGACACACAGTTGGATACACTCGTCGGCTCCAGCATAATGGCGTCCGTCTGAAATGATAATAATATATATGTATTAGTTTTGTTGTAGTAGTAAAACAGAGAGAGAGAGAGAGAGAGAGAGAGAGAGAGAGAGAGAGAGAGAGAGAGAGAGAGAGAGAGAGAGAGAGAGAGAGAGAGAGAGAGAGAGAGAGAGAGAGAGAGAGAGTCATTAAGGTGAGAAAATCATCAGTTAATAAGTAATAATAAGGGATTATGTTCACTATGACCCTGTAACCACGCTAACAGTACAGCACCTGTAACCTGGCCAGTTAAATTTTCAGAAGATGTTTGGACCTGTACCGTAGATAACGAAAAACATCACGAATACAGTGGTGATTCCTGAGATAAATACAGTAGTGGTTCCTGTACCGGTGTTTCAGAACAGATAAGTGTGATTTGATTACGTGACGTGGGTGACCTCACCTGCCCTGGTCACTAGACAGGTGTACCCTAATTACCACCTTCATTAGCCTCCTCATTATACACGGTCTACTTGCTGCCTGTCTCAACCCCGCCATAATTCTCGTGTGAAATTATTCGGTTACCTGACGACCTCTACCGGTGCGTGTGTATGTGTACCACCTGTGTGTTACTCCGCACCACCTGTGTGTGAATTCCGTACCACCTGTGTGCGACTCATTACCACCTGTGTGTGAATTCCGTACCACCTGTGTGCGAGTCATTACCACCTGTGTGCGACTCATTACCACCTGTGTGCGAGTCATTACCACCTGTGTGCGAGTCATTACCACCTGTGTGTGAGTCATTACCACCTATGTGTGACTCCATGCCACATCCAACCGTGTCACCTGTCCCCGTTGCGTTATGATAAGCAGGTGACTCAGGCCATAATCAGCTCACACTAATACACTGACAAAAATAGAAGTGTGGAACAGGTATAGTAGCGACCAAATACAATTAGTACCAGAAGCGACACACCTGTGATGAAAGAATTACAAACACTGGGTATAGACCGAGAGAGAGAGAGAGAGAGAGAGAGAGAGAGAGAGAGAGAGAGAGAGATCACTTGACAATGCTCCAGTCAGTTCATAAACACCCTAACAACTCTCTGTATCCCACCACATTCTCCTATAAGAGTTACTACAACAATTATCCTGTACTAAATTTCAACTACTTACTGTAATGACTACCACTATAACCGTAATTGACTGTAGCTTCCTGTATCTAACTTAGTCCATCCTTGTAATTAATTAACTTCTTAACCCATTTAATTGTGATTAACTAAACATGCAAGTGTATTAAACTGTAATTACCTGTTCTAAAATATCAACTAATTTATTGTAACCATTTACCTGCCTTTCACTAACAATTCACTCGTAATTAATCTATACCTGTAATATACTATCACCTGTAATTAACTCATTCTTTACCTGTAACTATTACCTGTAATTATCTACCGCCAATGAAATTTCATCGGAATCGTGTACTGCCAGGTAACCCTCTTCCCCTCCCATCCACTCGCCCCTCCCATCCTCTTCCCATTCCACTCTCCCCTTCCATCATCTTCTCATCCCACTAACCTCCTACCCTCCTCCCCTTCCATTCCCTTCTCTCCACTCCCATCCCAATAATTCGTGGGACAAAACCCTGAAAACTGTCCCACATCTCTCTCTCTCTCTCTCTCTCTCACTTTCTGGTTCCTCGATACTCATAGATTTCATGAGAGAGAGAGAGAGAGAGAGAGAGAGTAACACACACCCTCCTCACTAACAATTAAAACAAGCAGAATTTGGGTAGAGGAAACTTTTTTTTCAATTATTGTACCAATTTATTCAGTCAGGCGAGAGGGGTAGAAGAAACGGGAGAAAGGGAGAGAAGGCGGCGAGGAGGAGACGGGAGGGTGAGGGGGAAGAGGAGGAGGAGACAGGAGGGAAAGAAAGCAGCAAGGAGGAGGTGAAGGAGGGGGTGGAAAAGGAAGAAGGAACGGAAGGGAGAGGATACCTGACTCTGTGTACAAGGGATCAGCCACGAGCGACCAGAAGGAGCATCTCAGTGATAAAACAAGAACACGTGGAATGGGGTAGAGAGAGACTGTTCCTCCGGGGTTAAATTTCATCCCAGAGATTATCCGTAATTTGGTGCTCGTGTGTCAGAGAGAGAGAGAGAGAGAGAGTACTTACGCTAATCAATCTACCTTGATCTTAAGGTTTACCTGGCTTTAATTCCTCCCAGCCTTTTTAACGCAAATAAACAAAACACAAAAAAAACCCAGACAGGCAGACAAAGACAGATGCAAGACAACAAGATCCATCCACCTTAGACGCTGGAGAATAATAACACGAGAGTCAAATGGCCCCGAGTGGCTCACCTAAAGGAGACATTATTTGATGTGGGATCGGCGCTCTTTGGCCAAACATGAGAGATAATACTGATGTGACGGGTGAACTTTGACGAAAATATTGACAGCGGTTGAAGAGATGTTGGCTGAAGGTAGTGTTGACGAAAGGACGGAAGACAGACAGACAGACGACATGCGAACGGAAGACGGACGGACGACAGAGACAGAATATGATAACAATAGCTGGTCTTGAGAGCTTTCACCAAGACTAAAGTAAAAAAAAAAAACAGAAACCGTAAACGAGGAGAGAAGAGTTTAAGAAGAGGAGGAGGAGAAAGACTAAAAGTTAAGTCAACCTCCAGGGATTTCTTCAGACCAAGATCCTAAATTGAGGTTTTGCATGTGGGTCTTGTGAGGACGTCTAAGCCTCCCTTGCTCCTCCTCCTCCTCCTGCAGTCCACGTGGCCACAGAGGAGGAGGTGGAGGGGGGGGTAGTCTACTATGGCCAGCCACCCCCCCCCTCTGTGACAACTCCGGCAACAAGACTCTTACTGCCCAAGCCCTTTAGTGGGAACAACTCATCCAGTGGCCGCAGAAACAGTGCTAATACCGCGGGCCACACGAGCAACGTTCCCCCTCCCTCAAGAGAAAAACGACTGGTAAAAAAAACAAAAAAAGATAATTGTGGTGTGTCGTGACTGAGGCGAGCTGGGGTGAGCTATCCTGCCTTGACCTGCTCCTATCCTGCCTTGACCTGCTCCTACCCTGCCTTGCCATGTCCCTTGTCCTGCCTTGACCTATTCCTAACCTTCCCTGCCCTACCATCTGCCCTGCCATATCCCCTGCCCTACCCTCTGCCCTCCCGTGTCCGGCTCTGCTCTGCTTTGCTTTGCTTTGACCTGCTCCCATCCCGCTCTGCTCCGTCCCTCCCATTCCCCATCCTTGTCTCTGCTTCTTCCCTTCTTTTCCATTCTCTTGCCCCTGAGTTTCCTCCATCTCTTTATCCCCTCCCTTCCTTCCTTCCTAACTGTCATACCTCTGCCTTTATTCCCTTCCTATTCCTCGTCTGCTTGTCTCCTCTTCATCTAGCTCCTTTCCATTCATTTCCCCTTCCTTGCCTTCAATATCTATCCTAACCTTTAGACTGACATTCCTGCCCCCCTCCCTCTCTCTCCCCTTTTCCTACCTCCCATCCTTTCCAACCCCCCTCTCCCCCTCCCCCTGTCAACACATCCTGGTTCACCTCATCACCTCACTCCCGACCCACATCAGCTGACAGATGTAAACACAGCTGATCGAAATGTTTTGATTTGACGGGTTAGAAAGTTGCCATATATATACTTACATAACCCAATTATTATACAAAGAGTGATATAATTGTTGTAACTGATGACATAACTACATCTAGATAATATTAAAAAGTATGGAAGAATATCTAGATGAGACTTATAATTACAGCAGTATTTGTAAAGTATTATGTAGTAACTGAAATATATGGCGAACGTCGGTAACTCACCTCACAGTTGGTCTGACTGACGTTGTTCATGTTGACGCGGATGACTTTGTCCCTGTAACACACAACAAACATAACGTTAATACACTACTTGTTAATGTCAATCTGTCAGAATACTATTTAAACATCAACACAAGACAGTAGGAGTGTAAATAAATATAGGAAAAACATATAAACACCAGAACCGTTCACAAGAATCTGATGTTCTTTTATTAGTCTATCTCTGAAATAAAGATATCATTTTTATTATTGGATCACCTGAAGAATTGTCACCCCAGAATGTCCACCTGGAGAATCGTCACCCCAGGATATCCCACCTGAAGAATTGTCACCCTGCCAAACTCTGGGGTGACAATTCTTCAGGTGATCCGTATTATTATTATTATTACCACTACTACTATAAATTATCATCATTAGTAGTATATTAGTAATAGTATAAAAAAAATCCCCGAGTCTCCCCTCCCTCCCCCCCCCAGCATCACAGAAAACGACACTGGTCATAAACAAAGCGATACCATCAATGTTGCCACGTTCACCGGGCGACAACTGCGGCTGTTGCTCCCACCACCGCCCGGGGTTACTGTCCAATAACACCAAAGTTATCGCATCAACAGAGATATGATACAGAAGGACTAACACGCGGAGGAGTAGGACTGTAATTCTCTTGCATATATACTCCTGCTGTGTTACTGGGAGGGGGGTAATAAGTGAATGGATAAGGGGGTTTGTTCTTTATACACACACACACCTAATTCTTTAATAGTTTGTATTCACTTGTGTATTTCAGTGACCTTTTTCCCGAACGAGCTGGTAGGGAAGGGAGGGGAGTGGGTGTGGTAGGGGAAATGAGGGAAGAGATAGGAGGGGGAAGAAGGGTAGGAGGAGGAGGGATGGAAAAGGTAGGGAGAGTGGAAGATGAAGGGAGAGGGAAGGGGGTAGGAGAGGGACGACCTATGAACGATCAACAACTCCAAGGAATAACACGACCCCGGGGCAATTACCATACAAAACTCTTTTAACTAAACTCACTCGTAAAATTGCCCCGATCCTCCTCCCCCTCCTCCTCCTCTTTCTTTCTTCCTATATGTGCCAGTATCTTTTAGTCAATTGGTCACCCACTCACGGCGAAGTTTACCTGCACAATTTACCTAAAATGCCACCGATAATATGAGAAACAAGATCTACAGCCACCCCATCCCCTTCCCCCTCCCTCTTCCCCCTACTCATGCCCCCTCCCTCTCCCTCCTACCATCCCTTAGTAAAACCAGTCGGTATATGCAAATTACTTATTCCTAAGAACAATATTCCTGCCTTCTCTGCAGATTATTCCCACCAACACACAAAGTAATAATACTAGGTCAGATCAACTATCAACCATGGGTGAGTGGGTGGGTGGTTAGACGGTGGGTGGCTGTTGGATAGACTGGGTGGCATGGCAGGGTGGTTGTAAGCTTGGTGAGTGAGCGTCTAGCTGGATGACTGATTGGCTCGTCTCACCAATGTCATATCTGTATTCTTAGTCAGTCCCAGGTGGCAGTGTAGCCGAGGCAACGTCAGAGGGAACCTTGATGATCCAGAGGTGGGAGAGGGGGGAGAGGTGGGGGGAGGGGGGAGAGGGTGGGGGAGGGAGAGGTGGGGGGAGGGGGGAGAGGGGAGGGGGGAGAGGTGGGGGGAGGACGGGAGGGGGAGAGGTAGGAGGAGCCATGCACCCACAGGACCTCCTTCACCTTATCTTCCTCACCTCCCTCCCTCCTTCCTCTTAATACAGTTCGCTTAGTCCCTCTCCCCCGTCTCCCTTCCCCGAGCCAATGGGTGTAGTTTTCCCCTTTTCTCTTCTTCCTATCCTTCTTCCCTTCTTCCTTTTTTCGAACTTTCTTCCTCCTCCTCTAGCCTCCCCTCCACCCCATCCCCTTAGGCTTATAGCTCCCCCTCCTCCCCCTAGCCCTTCCTAACACCCCTTCCCCCTGTCAATAGGTGCAGCTCCCCTTAGCTCCTCGTGTGCGGGTGACGTCAAGTGTTTACTCGAGGCGGACATCCAATACCTGTGCTGTTTGACTATGCTAATTTCCACCGTGGCTGCAATGTTCCTCTCCGCTCCTACACCGACTCACATTCACACAGCCCCCAGTCACATACACACACTTCTTACTCACACACACCCACTCACATTCCCCACTCACATGCACACCCCCCCCACACACATACACACACACATTATGTAACATACACCTCCTCACATACGATTACAATAGCCTGTATTAGCTCTCATAACCCATTTGGTGTTATCATCCTAGCGTCAATCTCTCTCTCTCACAATGACTAATTGGAGTGAGAATGAAGCAAAAAAGTCATTGAGACGTAAAGAATTTATAACTACAATGAGAGAACATCATTGTTACCATCCGAGGCGCAACACTTTTCTCATTGTTACCAATTAATAAAAGACAGATCTCTGAGAGACCAACTGAAGTTTTCAAAGGGTTACTAATCAACCTGGCTGCTGTTGTCATGCTGCACCGGGAGGCTGTAATCAGAAACAGCCTGGTTGATCAGGTTGACACTCGGTAAGCTTAATTGCAGATCAAGCTGTGGGGGCAGTGATCCGGAAAAAGACACAAAATGTTAGCTCTGGGAAGGAGTCGTAGTGAAACTCTTCAACAATTAATTATCACAGACGAACAACCAGCGCCTTTGTGGATGTGGTAGACGCTAAGGGCCAAGCCGCGAGTGCTCAGGGCAGAGTCAAAAGGACCAGCCACCACCACCAAAGCCGCCATCTTTGTGAGGGTCAAAAGAGACCTCTAAAAATTATCATATATGAGAAAACCAGCAGTGGACGGTCCAGGCCACGTCATAGGTGTCCGGGGCAGAGGGTCATAAGAGGACCTCCTTGACGGTGGAGGCCAGGTGCCCTCACGCCCCGGCCACAACACCGTAAAGGTGGCAGCCGCGGGGGGCGCCGCCTCAACACCAATTATATGTAAAAAACGTGTCACCGCCAACTGCTTCAATAAAAGAAGATCGGAGCGAACCATTCTGGATTACCTCCTGCTGGGGGGGGTAAGACCTGGGAGTGAGAGAGGAGGATAAGACCTGGAGGAGGAGGAGTGGAAATAAACACTTCTGACATTGAAGAAAAAAAATTCTACTTCAGGTAATCTCCCGCACCACCTTCAGGTTCCCGTCACCACCTGGTAATACTCTACACTTGTCCTGACGTTCCTGATTATAAGTTCTATTCCGATTGCCAGTGTAATTTCTTGGAAAGTTGTTGATGCCTTATTCCATTTCTTTATCAAACTGTCGGGAGCAGAGAGGCGAGGAAAAAATTCAGACGGGGAGGGAGAGAGAGAGAGAGAGAGAGAGAGAGAGAGAGAGAGAGAGAGAGAGAGAGAGAGTGCCGGGTCGCCTATAGGTCCCTCTCAGCTGGTGCAGCTCTCTAAGAAAACTCAAATATTCCCATTTTCTTCGTCATCCATGCGTGAAATTCCGACAAATACAGAAAAAGAAAACAATCGATTCTGAGAATAAAAAAACCAACAACTCTTTGATCACCACAAAAAAAGAAGAAGAATGTTTATGTTTTCAATTGACTTTTTTCCCCATAAATGTTTAAGTTGACAGAAGAATATAGCAGAGACTTTAGCAGGAAGAAAGTTACTTAAATAAGACAGAAAGATCTAAATCAAAACAAACTGAAAGATCAAGACAGTTCAGTGCTCGAATTTGTTTACCACTGAGTAACTCTTCACTTTAGGAATTTGCGAAACATTTCTGGCCTATACTGTAAGTTCGACGGATCTCTCTCTCTCTCTCTCTCACACAAAACTATTTTCGGTGAACTCTGAATCTGAAGGACGTTAGAGAGAGAGAGAGAGAGAGAGAGAGAGAGAGAGAGAGAGAGAGAGAGAATGAATATGGGCAACCTCCCTCCCCCTATAATTAAAATGTTAAATCCTGAATCAAACTCTTCGATGCCTTTGAAGTTTAATCATAAATGTGTCAGGCGCACCGAGGAGTTGGTGTCTGGTCTGTGATGACACCAGTACCTCTCACAGCCAGGGAGGGAGAGGGGCAGGGAGGGTAGGGAGAGAGGGGAGCAGGGAGGGAGGGAGGGAGGGAGGGATAGACATAGGCAAGGAGGGAGAGAAAGGCAAGGAGGGAGAGAAAGGCAGGGAGGGGGACAAATGTTGGAAGGGAGGAAGAAAAAGTCAGGGAGAGAGGACACAAGCACTTCACACAGCCAGGGAGACTGAGATAGCAGGAAAGGAGGTACAGGGAGATAGATAAACCAGGGAGTGCAGGAGGGAGGAAGACCATCTCCAAGCTCTAGTGGCCACACCGCTAGGGAGATGAATATGCCAGGGAGGGAGGGAGGGAGAGAAAGGGAGATTGACATACCAAAGAGAATGGAGGAAGGGAGATGAATAAAACAAAAACGGGAGGGAGGGTAGGAGAGAGGAAGGCCAACTACCAACACTGAGGGTCAGAGCCAGGGTGATGGATATCCTAGGGAGAGAGGGAGGGAGGGAGAGAGAGAGAGAGAGAGATGAGGATGAAATTGGAGAAGGAAGCAGGGGGGTGAAAAGAAGCGAAGATAGGAGAAAGAGGAGGAGATGTGGACCACTACCAGGATGTACCACCACACCCACCACAACCAAGAGACTAGTGAGGGGCGGGGAAGGGGAGACACCGCCACCCCTCGAGACCACTCTCTTCACCCCTCCCACTACGCCATTTACTATTCCCTCTGTACCACCTACCAAAGCCTGGGATTAATTCACTGCTGGTACAAAAATTTACAACATCCAAAAAGGGGGGGTGGACAAAGGACCTCTTACCCTTAGTCTACCAAGAGGGGCAAAGGAGTAAGGGGGAGGATGAAAGCAAAGGGAGGGAGGATGGGTATAAACAAAGGTAGGTGGGATAAGGGGGAGGATGCAAGCAAAGGGGGACATTATTATTATCCACCAAGTAAGTTCGGTTGGGCGACACTCTTGAATTATCCACAAGAGTAACGTAGGTGGCGGCACTCCTGAATTATCCACAAGAATAACGTAGGTGGCGGCACTCTTGAATTATCCACAAGAGCAACGTAGGTGGCGGCACTCTTGAATTATCCACAAGAGTAACGTAACTCTTGAATTATCCACAAGAGTAACGTAGGTGGCGGCACTCTTGAATTATCCACAAGAGTAACGTAGGTGGCGGCACTCTTGAATTATCCACAAGAGTAACGTAGGTGGCGGCACTCTTGAATTATCCACAAGAATAACGTAGGTGGCGGCACTCTTGAATTATCCATCATGAAACAGGTGAATCCGTCTGCCAACACTTGCCAATTATAATTACCGCAGATTGCATACAAGAAAAGGTGTGTATATTATCAAGTGATCCAGTAAAGTACGACTCACAGACATACTGAATTAACACTATTGATTCCTTCACTTACGACATCCATCAAGCTAGGTTAGGTTAGGGAGATCATCCAGACACACACAAGGGTTACTTAGGTATTGAGTTCATCCAGCCAGCCAACGAGTGGGGTTATCCAGCAATGGAAGGAACAAGTAGCCACAGATCAACCAGCCAGAGATGGTCCTGACAGAAGCAACCTCCCCCCCCCCCACCCCTGCCCACAACCAACCACCAATACCAAACCATGAATTCCCTCTGTGCTGAAAATCCAAACACAGAGAACACACACTGAATACATACATGAATGTACAAGTGGATTAACGTTGAAGAAATTAGGCACGGAGACACACGAGGAATACGGACACACACACACACACACACACACACACACACGAGAGAGGACATTGCTGGCCACACCCCGGGTACCGGCCACTGCTGCTGCCTATGTGTTGTGGACTTTGCATGAGCAAGTTGCAACTGCCAGCATACATGCCATCTGCAATTCCAATTGGCGAAGGATTCTGGGCGATGTTAACAAGCTGGGGGGGAGGGGGAGGGGGGACGTGTTACACGACCCACCTCGGCACGACGGTTCACACCCTCCACTGATAACCCAACTTACAGCTGTCATTGAAAAAGGTTTTGGCAAAGTCGTGTTTGACCCTTTTATCGTTGGTGTGTCTGGGACTAAAATTGACTGTGTTTGACTTAGACTGTTGTACTGGTAGTGATGTCGGTCCAGTAATTTATTGAGGACACCACACAGCAGACACTAACACCCTTGACTCTGACCTCAAGAAGTTACCGTACACTGATACTTAAGAGCTGAGGGTTACAGTGCTCCTACACCATCATCTTCATCGGTCTTACTCAAACATCACAGCCTTTCAGGTTTTAAACACACACACACACACACACACACACACACACACACACACACACACACACACACACACACACACACACACACGCACGCTCTTTTGAGAAGTGTAGAATTTCAAATAAACCAGAGAGACAGAGTGTGTGTGTGTGTGTGTGTGTGTGTGTGTCGGTCTACACGCTCGTCAACGTGGGCAAACATTAGTCAAGTTGTCTGGAAGGTAGGACAGCCATTACCTGAGTCACCTGTCACCACGGTGTCGTCTGCTGACTAGCCAATCAGCAGCTGATAGTGACTTAGTAATAATGAACGGCTAGGTCACTGGCCAATCCTAACCGGCGTGCTGAATGATCCATCACCTGCAGCCTGGTAACTGACCAATCAGCGGCCGTCTAGTTAGCGAGGGGTGGAGTGGTAAGTCGAATCAATGACCTGGTGACTGACCAATCATAAGCCAGTATCGTAAGGGAGGGGGATGGGGTGGCAGGTTCAATCAATGACCTGGCGACTGGCCAATCAGGAGGAGGCTAGTGACTGGCCAATTTCCAGTCAGGCGCCACAGCTGGTTATTTGCATGGTAGGTGGCGGCGCCTGCGTCACCTGGAGCCCGGCCACCTGTCAACACCCAGTTATTACCGCGTACCTTCCACCCCTCCCCCCTGACCCACCCACCCTGTGTTGACGCGCACCTGGAAGCGTATACGCACTCACCTTGATGTATATATATGCCGTTGCCTGGATGTACACACGGTCTCTTGGGTGTGTGTGCGTGTGTGTGTGTTTTACTCTCTCATTTTCTGTGTGTGTGTATTCGCCACCGTGACTAATGTCCGTGTACATGCTTTGACACGAACATGTGCACACTTTCTCCTGCAGGATGTGTACGTGCTAATATTTACACATTTCCTCCTTTACATTCTGTGTACGTGTATAGTCGTGCTGTCATGTGCACACTCTCTCCTTCAGGGTCTATGTACGTGAGTAGGCATTATAATACGTGTACGTGCACACACTCTCCCCCAGGACTTGTGTACGTATGTCATAAGTACACATCTTCTCCTGTGTGTACCGCGTTAATTCCCCCCCCCCCTCACTGTTTATGTACGTGATGATAGTGACAGACGCACACACGTTCTACCGAGTGATCTATGTACACCATTTTCTCTACAGGGTGAGTGTACGTAAATCATCATAGGCTAGGTGTAAACATGTTCCTCGTATGTGTACATAAGGACATGCTAACATATTGAAATTTCTATGAACGTATAAGATTTAAAAAAAAGGTCCATGTATGTCTCTCGTCATGCTGACAAGGGGTACACATACAGTACACACAAACTCCTACTGTATCTGTGTACGTTTTTTGACATGCCGAAAAAAGGTACACTGCATGCATTGGTTTAGGACAATGTGTGTGTGTGTGTGTGTGTGTGTCGACATGGTAGACAAGAGGTATACAGACATGTAGCCTGTAGTGGATCTGACACACACACACACACACACACACACACACACACACACACACACACACACACACACACACACACACACACACCAGCCTGCATCTGTACGACTTCCGGCCACATGAGTCTATTCCAGGAAGGTTCTCTGTTCACACCTGACGTTTACCAACCTGACGTCAACACCTGGGTGCTCCTCCCCCTCAAGGTCCTTTAAGCTCTTATATAATGATCAGGGCCACACCACTTTAGCCTTGTTCAATGATCAGGGCCACACCACTTAAGCCATGTACAATGATCGAAGCCACACCACTTTAACCTCTTATATAATCAAGACCACATCACCTTGACCTCCTTCTGTGACCTAAGATACCTGAGCCACACTACTTAATGATCGGGGCCACACCATTTAACCCCCAACTCCACCCCACAAGAGCAGGAGCGTGTATGTATGTAGTATATAAGCAAGAACTAACAGCAATGGGAATGTCTGTATTACCAAGTTGTTTTTCTTTTAACCCAAGGCAGTTCAGGCGGACGAGATGAGCGAGAGGCGGGAGAGGCACGTGTCCAGTTCACATTACCTGGGAATAACAAACGGCTGATAACCCTTCATTATTCTTTCTTCCCTTGTCGACTCTTGACATGGTTTCTCCTACCCCTCGTCCCTCCTCTCCCCGTTCTTTACCTTCCCCTACCCCTCGTCCCTCCTCTCCCCGTTCTCTACCTTCCCCTACCCCTCGACCCTCCCTTCCTACTCTACCATCTCCTCCCCCTTTATCCTTCCCCTTATCCTCCCTCTCGCCCCTCCCCTCCCCCTCATCCCTTTCTCCTCACCACAGTCTTCCTCCTCCCCACACAATCTTCCTCCTCCCCTTACAGTCTTCCCCCTCCTCCCCTTAAAAAATCTGGGCAAAAAAAAGGGGGAGGGGTTTTGTTGATATAAGTCAAAAGTGAATTCAAACTAGAAACTGATGAATTCAAAGAGTATTTTTACAGTCTTATTACATACAAAACATTATATTTCTCTCGTAAAAACACAATATATTGACGTTAGTGAACTCAACCTTATTGACGTATTGTACTGGTTTAAGAGAGAGTTGCCATTTAAGGTCCGTTTGTCGTGTTTTAACTTGTTGAGGATTATAAACCATCGTCCTCAGGGGAGTTATAACTTAAACCATCGTCCTCAGGAGAGTTATAACTTAAACCATCGTCCTCAGGAGAGTTACAACTTAAACCATCGTCCTCAGGAGAGTTATAACTTAAACCATCGTCCTCAAGAGAGTTATAACTTAAACCATCGTCCTCAAGAGAGTTATATCTTAAACCATCGTCCTCAGGAGAGTTATACCTTACACCATCGTCCTCAGGAGAGTTATACCTTACACCATCGTCCTCAGGAGAGTTATAACTTAAACCATCGTCCTCAGGAGAGTTATATCTTAAACCATCGTCCTCAAGAGAGTTATAACTTAAACCATCGTCCTCAGGAGAGTTATACCTTACACCATCGTCCTCAGGAGAGTTATAACTTAAACCATCGTCCTCAAGAGAGTTATATCTTAAACCATCATCCTCAGGAGAGTTATAACTTAAACCATCGTCCTCAAGAGAGTTATAACTTAAACCATCGTCCTTAAAACATTAACAACAAGACACAAGAGATGAAACACAAAGATGGCTGCCAGACCAACCTTTATACCGAACGATTCCTCAGTCAACAATGAAATAAAAACAATAACACGAAAGAACTATTTTTTTTTTATAATTCAAGATCACGAAAGAAAAAATAGTACAATATTTTAATAACGCAGAGGTTAAAATGACATTACTATTTTTATTTGACACTTACCGGAAATAACAAAACCTCCTACCCCCAAATTCGCCCCGAGGAAAAATAAACACAGGATCATCGACGAAACAATATTCCGATTTTAAATGAAGTAAAATAAAATGTGTCCTTTTATAAAGACTTTGTATAGGACGGTAATGATGACTTCAAGACGGGGGTGAGAGAGACAGGTGTAATCAAGGCTTCTTATGACTATTAATTAACCTGTCATTGGGCGTCTCCAGTGCACGACCTGTAGTTAGTGAGGTGGTTAACACGTTTCGTAAAAGTGACGGAATGTGGAAGTGGAGGGGGGGTGAGTTAACATCAAGGTAGATCACCAGGTAAATTACTAGGTGGGGTGCTGGTGGGTGCTGGTGGTGGGGCAAAGGTGGGGTGGGGTGCTGTGTGGGGTGCTGGGTGGGTGCTGGTGGGGGTGCTGGGTGGGGTGCGGTGGGGTGCTGGTGGGTGTGTGCTGGGGGTGCTGGGTGGGGTGCTGGTGGGGAGGATGTACAGGCAAACCAATGCATCAGTTTATCTTTCCGCGAGTCGGCCCCGTCACACCGGTCCCCCGTCATACCGGTCCCCCGTCACACCGGTCCCCCGTCAACGCCTCCTCGTGCGTCACCCAACCCTACTACAACGCCTTCCCCATGAACCGGCCCCATCACACACACCCACCCTATCGACGTCCACCCCGTCACACACACACACACACACACCCTATCGATGCCCACCCTGTCACAGACAACACACACACACACACACACACACATATCAGCCCACCTCCCAGTTATCCACAATTTACGAGGCGTCTGGGCCCATAAATTCAGCGGTTTTGTAAGAGCTTGACAGTGTTTACAAATTTACCAACTTGTTCGAATTTAATTTACATCCTGGAGCCTCGTTAGGAGCATTTAGTGGAGCATAATACCGGGAGAGGATAATAGTGGAGCGTAAGAGCGGAGCATGAAGACGTAGATACGGGAGGGAGGTGTAATTAAAACATTAATATTATTATTGATATTACATATTACACACACACACACACACACACCTGTTTGCCCGACAATTTCCAAAAGTTATTCTGTAAATATGTTCAGCTAATTACTTACAAAGCCCCTTACTCCTTCTGCCAGACAGTCTCAATAAAAATAAATAAATCACCCTTGGATAACTTTCACTCGCATCAATTGTTCATTTCCTCCTTTAATAAAATTTTCTCAATCACGTCCTTGGGATTTTCTTCTGTTATTTTATTTTAATTTTGTTTTTACATTTTTTTTTGTCTTGTCAGTGATTGGGTCCTTTGATCTCGTTTCCAATCGTTCATTTCCAGCTTTTATCAGGTGTGTGTGTGTGTGTGTGTGTGTGTGTGTGTGTGTGTGTGTGTGTGTTTTTACCCCTGGATCAATTTCATGTAATGGCCATGTTATGAATCGTAAAGTTTTTATTTTATTGCAAGAGACAATTTTATTTTTATTTTTTTATTTTAAACTAATCAAACGCTGGAATAAAGATGTGTTCCTGTAAGAAAATTATTGGATGTGTGTGTGTGATGGCTAGAGGCTGGAGGCTGAGAGAGAGAGAGAGAGAGAGAGAGAGAGAGAGAGAGAGAGAGAGAGAGAGAGAGAGAGAGAGAGAGAGAGAGGTGTGTGTGTGTGTGTGTGTGTGTGTGTGTGTGTGTGTGTGTGTGTGTGTGTGTGTGTGTGTGTGTGCCTTTACTCAAGCCTCACTTGCGGTCCTAATTGTTCAAAATACTTTTACAATCCATTCAATTCTCTTTTTTAATAACTTGTACTAAAAAGACTAATATAACATCACAGTCTCAAAGCAATTTAAATGACATCATACCTGCCATTTTTTTATTATTTTTTTTATTCTATCGTAACTTTCAGGTTAATGGCTTCTCTAACCTGGGGGATAAATTTAACTTAAGAACTTGAGGGAGGTAGGCCCCCAGAGGTCCTCGATTCTCAAAACTCACACGTTGGAATTTTTGTTTTCTTCGTGGCTGTGTGATGTAAGGACTGACTTGGCTGGTTCATTTCACTTTCACTTGCCTCTAAAACATATTCAATTTAACAACCGAATTTTAAGTTTAATGAACGTTCAATTCAGCACCAGTTAAGATATAAAACTGACGAAGTGGAGAGAGAGAGAGAGAGAGAGAGAGAGAGAGAGAGAGAGGCTTAACCAGGTTACCTCCAGGAACGTAGCTGGAGGGAAGGGAGGGGAAGGGTAGGGGAGGGGAGGGAGGGGGAAGGTAGGGGAGGGGGGTAGGGGAGGGGAAGAGGGGAGGGGGATGGAGGAAGGTGAAGGGGATGTAGATCTGGAGGAGGAGGGAGGGGGAGGTCTGGAGGGGGCAAGAGAGGGAGGAAGGAGGGAAGGGTAGGGAGGGGGATGAGAGGATGGAGGAGCGGGGATGGAGGTAGACTAAACTGAACCTCTCTTGAGAAGGAGGTTTGCTTGCCGTCGACCAAGGAGACAACGAGCACAGGAAAGGAAACACAACTAAACCACCGAGTTGGTAAACCTCCCAAATCCTTCCTTCCTAAGTCCATCCTACCTCCCTCCCTCCTTCCTTCCTACCCTCCCCTCCCCTCATTCCTTCCTACCCTCCCTTCCCATCCTTCCTACTCCTCCCTCCCTCCTTCCTTCCCACCCCTCCCTCCCCCCCTCCTTCCTTCCTTACCCTCCTCCCTCCTTTCCTTCCCACCCTCCCTCCCCCTCCTTCCTTCCCACCCTCCCTCCCCCTCCTTCCTTCCCACCCTCCCTCCCCTTCCTTCCTTCCCCACCCTCCCTCCCCTTCCTTCCTTCCCACCTCCCTCCCCCTCCTCCTTCCTTCCCTACCCCTCCCTCCCCCTCCTTCTCCCTTCCCTCCTCCCTCCCTCCCCCTCCTTCCTTTCCTTTCCTTCCTTTCTCCCCTCCCTCCCTCCCTCCCTCTCCTCTTCCCTTCCTCCTCCTCCTCCTCCCTCTCCTCTTCCTTCTCCTCCTCCCTCCCTCCCTTTGTTGTCGTGATGGGGTAGGGAGTAAGGGTCGTGGTAATGTTGAAAAGAAACAGTGGGGTGGTGGCATAATTAACTGTACCATGACCAAAGAACGACTAACTACCTCAACAACGACAGAGGAACGACCCCCCTACCTAAACAGGACTGACTATCTGAACTGAGAGGGTCGTCAAAGTGGGAGATGTCGAGAGTCGGCCGGGTCGGGTCGGGCGGGTCGGTCGGGTCGGGTCGGGTCGGAGCGGGACGGCGGGAGGGGGAAGGGTCAGAGGTTAACAGAATGATGAACAAGATTTCCAAGAAATTGAGCAGAGATATTTGCCTCGTCGATGTGTTCACAGGGAGGGGGGGAGGGAGGGAGGGGGGGGAGGGAGGGGGGGGGAGGGGGGGGAGGAGGGAGGGGGAGGAGGGAGGGAGGGGAGGAGGGAGGGAGGGAGGGAGGGAGGGAGGAGGGAGGGAGGGGAGGGAGAGGGTGGAGAGAAGAGCGATAAAGAGAACTGTCCTCTTGACATTTTCTGTTTATGTATGCATCGCATGCGTCTCAGACAGGTGTAGGAGAGCGATAATAATACTGACCTCCTCTCCTCCTCCTCCTTCTTTCTACTCCCTTCACCTCTCCTCTCTCTCTTCCCTTCCTTTCTCCACCTCCATTTCCTTCTGCCTTCCTTTCTTTCTTTTCCCACAACGCGACTCATAACTCAATCCAGCATGAAGAAATAACGAAACTGTGATGGCTGTTCTGACCTCTAATCTGTGGGTGGAGGGAGAGAGAGAGAGGAGAGAGAGAGAGAGGAGAGAGATAATGCTAGGATACGTCACATTTCAATGAAAGAAACACAGAAGTGAAAGAATGGGAGAGAAGAAGAAGATTGGGATGGGAAGAGAGAAGATTTTGGGGAGGGGAAGGAAAGAGGAGCTTGGATGGGAAGGGGTGACGAGCAGGAAGAGGAGGGGAGGGAAGGGAGGACGAAGAGGAAGAAGATGGAGAGAGCTCAAAACAATGAATAAGTTCTTAGTTAATAAAATAGCCACAAATTTGTTTACATTCACTCCATAACGTAACGAATCATTTCTAGTTAACGATAAGGAATCATCTGCTTTCTTCCTTGGTTTAATAAATCATCATTCATATTTGTTATGTAGTTTGTTGTTATCTGTAATTTATATATTCTCCTCACTAGTTATAGTACTATGATGGCCTGATATTTTTCGCCCCAGAGATTAAAAATATTTATGATACATTAAATATAAAAGTTTTGGTCTTGGTGTCTATTATGGAACTGCTCTCTCTCTCTCTCTCTCTCTCTCACAGAACCAGAAGTAGATTAAATCGTCACCATCACCCAGTCCACAACCACACCCCCACACCCTCACCACCACACTTCCTGGCTTTCCTAGTGTGGCGGCCACGACCCTTAACTTGCTCAAACTGCTAACTACTACCAATGGCTGGCTGGACCAATGGGGTCGTCACGCCACGCCCTAACTCCTTCACGTCTGGGGCAAGGTCTGCTTCACACTGAAGGTTATGACGAAGCAAATCTAGAAGAGCAACTTCAGAGGTTGTTTTTCACCTTGAGGAGAGTATTCAGGCCATAAAAATACTTCTTACACCCTTCCCACACCTCCTTACACCTTTCTGCACCTCCCTACACCCCACTACACCTTTCTGCACCTCCCTACACCCTACCACACCTCCCTACACCTCCCCCCTACACCTCCTCTACACCCCACCACACCTCCCTACACCCCCTCTACACAGTTGAGTGTGTCGGCTTCCATTTTACAACTCACGATCAAACTTCTTTCAAAAGTTTCGCCGGCTGAATTTTTTCCCTGAACGGAGATGACCGTCAAGAAACATTGAGCCTTCCCCACATACCTAACACTCCTTAACCACTCCTCACCTCACTCCTCCCTTTCCCTCTCTCCCCCTTATACTCCCCTTTCACCATCCCTCCTCTTTCCCCTTCCTTATCTCTCATTTCCTCCCCCCCACCCTCGCTCCCCCCACACTCTTCCCACCACACACCCTCTTCCCCCCCATGTCAAGGCAGGAGGTTAGTGTACATGTCACGGGAATTATCTTTCATAATGAGTGGTGGGAGAGGGAGAGAGGGAGGACATCTAGCAAGGGTGGAAGACATAAAATCCTTCCTTTCTTCCTTGCTCCTTTCCTTCCTTCCTTCCTTCTTCTATCTGACGGCATCATTATCTTCATCCATCTCATTATTCTCCCTTCTGCATTCCTTCCTTCATTATCGTTTTTCTTATTCCAGTCTTTACTATTTCTTTCCACACTCCTCTATTTTTCCTGTCACTCTCTTTCATCCTAATCCTTTTTTCTCCTCCTCCTCCTCCTCCTCTTCTGTCACCCTCTCTTCTCCTCCTCCTCCCTCCTCTTCGTCACCCCCTTTCCGCCTCCTCTTCCTCTTCGTCACCCCCCCCTCTTCTCCTCCCTCCTCCTCCTACTCCTCCCTCACCCCTCTTCGTCACCCCCTCTCTTTCCTCCTCCTCCTCCTCCCTCCTCCTCCCTCCTCCCTCCTCCCTCCTCCTCCTCCTCCTCCTCCTTCTCATCACCAAATCAAATATATTTTTTACGGATTGATAACAGAAACGAAGACAATTTTACTTTACTAGAGAAACAAATCATGACGGACTCTGCATTAAACCGCATGTAAGTAATGTCCTTTCCTGTTCAATAAAACTTCCATCAGTATAGTTAGTAAGGACGGCAATGGAGAGCCAACATATATAAAGAAAACTTGAAGGAAGTTCCACCATATATATATATTGCTGTTGTGGTGGTGGTTGTTGTGGTGATGGTGATGGTGGTGTTGTTGTTGTTGTTGTTGTTGTGGTGGTTGTTGTTGTACTATGGTGAGTGGGGTGGTGGTTGTTGTTGTTGTTTTTGTTGTTGTTGTTGTGGTGGTGGGTGTGGTGGTTGTTGATGTTGTTGTGGTTAATCTCATTTTGTATTTTTCATAAATAAACATTGAATTTCAATTTTAAAATCATGATGGCTCAACAAACCAACACTTATCAAATGTGTCTCTCTCTTTCTCTCTCCCCCCTTCCCAAATAATTCCTGACATTTATGAAAAACTGAAAAAAAAAACAATATTGGGTTATTTTTTATTGATATTTTATCCAGTTCAAACTTTTTTATTCTCGAAAATTGGCAAAATGACGTCCATTACTGGCTGTGGTGGTGAGTGTGGGTTAGGTTAAGTCAGGTCAGGTCAGGTCAGGTCAGGTCACAATGATTCAGAGTCAATTTTAGGGTCGTCATTTTTTCTCCAATTCTGAGTTTACAAAAAAAAATAAATAAAATATAAAAATATACAAATCTCCTCCAATCATCTTAGAGGATAACTTAGGACGGACGGACAGACAGACAGACAGACAGACAGACAGACAGACAGACAGACAGACAGACAGACAGACAGACAGACGGACTACCACCTGAGATCCCTAGTCCGAGAATTGCTGTTCGACACCACAACCGCATCCAGCCCATATGTGCATGAACTGGATCACTATAAGAACAGCCCAGTCCCAACCATTGTAAAAATTATCAATAACTTGTAATAAACCAGTGTATTCACCCCAGTAAACACTGCCCTGTAATCGTCACTATGTTGAAATGCACTGTAGTTTGAGCTTTTCCCATCTAGTTATTATATGTCTTATTTGTGTCACTTATGTTACTTGTATATTATTGAAACCCATTCCCCAAATATGTAACTGTATATTTTAGCCTTCTGGCAAGCTCTTTCAATAAACCGTTAATTATATATATATACATATACATATTACACACACACACACACACACACACACACACACACACACACACACACACACAATTACCTTCACTGCCACAGTACTCTTACACATTAATACAGTCAGTTACAAATAAGCTAATTATCTGCCAAATACAGCGAGAGAGACACACTGTACCACCACGTTACAGGATTTTGTGAAACTTTTGTAATTCTCTCTTCGGGTTTTAGAACAAAGCCTCATTGGTGTAATTACTCCAACCGGGATGATTACTCCTAGTTCATTGTAACAGGTGATGATGATGATGATGATGATAACATGAACAATGATAAAATAACGACACTACTAATAACAATACATACATACATACACATAATATTAATAATAATAGATAGATAAGAGAGAGAGAGAGAGAGAGAGAGAGAGAGAGAGAGAGAGAGAGTTTTGTCATCACTCAAGACCAGTGGCCAGAAAGTAAACAAAATTATCACAAATTCCCCAGAGGCTTAACCCCTCCCTCCCCCACCTGTCTCCCCCTTACTCCCCCACCTGTCTGTCTCTCACCCCACCCATCTTTCACCTGCCTCTCTCCCCCACCTACCTCACACACACACACACACACACACTGCGGTAGAGGTGGAGGCAGAGGAGGAATACTAACAAGTACCAGCCGGACTCCCTAAGGCATTTATTATTCTGACCAAGACCCCGCGGCCAGGGAGGCTTATCCATCCGTTCTCTCCCTTGGTGGGTGACCAGGGAGTGATTATCCGTCTCCTCCCTCCTCCTTCTCTCGTCTCCCCTCTCCTCACTCCTGCTTCAGTCATCGTCTTCTTTCTCCCTTCCTTCCTTCCTTCCTCGACTCCTCCCTTATCCCCCTTTCCTCCTCTTTCATACATCTGCTCCCTTCTCCTGCTGGGTGGAATACCAGAGAGGTTATTCCATCTAACCTCTACTCCCTTCCTGATCTATTTCCTCCTTGATGACCAGGGGGGAATCATCCGTATCCTCCCGAAGTCTTCCTCCATCATCCACCCTCTCCTCCATCATCCACCCACCCCTCCTCTCCAACGTCCACCTCCTCCCTCCAACATCCACCTCTCCTCTCCAACATCAACCCCTCCTCCAACATCCACCTCCTCCAACATCCACCCCGTCCTCTCCAACATCCACCCTCCCTCCAACAGCCACACCCTCCTCCTCCAACAGCCACACCTCCTCCTCCAACAGCCACACCCCTCCTCCCTCCAACATTCACCCCTCCCTCCTACCTACTTAGTGTGCTGCCAGGTGCTAATCACATCAGACATTACCTGTATAGCATCATCAAAACAAGACACACAAGATGCACCTGTGAACCCCATCAACCCCCCCTCCCTCCCCTCTTCCCCCCATCAACCCCTCCCCTCCCTTCCCCCATCAACCCCTCTCCTCCCCTCTTCCCCCATCAACCCCTCTCCTCCCTCTTCCCCCCATCAACCCCTCTCCCTCCCCTCTTCCCCCATCAACCCCTCTCCTCCCCTCTTCCCCCATCAACCCCCTCCCTCCCTCTTCCCCCATCAACCCCTTCTCTCTTTCTCCCCACAGCAAACACACACCTGACCGCCACCCACGTCACACCGGGGGAAGGAGTGGGGACGGAAGTAGGTGAAGGGAGGGAAGGATGAGGAGGGATGTATGAGGGAGGAGAGTACAATTAACAGTGTAGGTGACCAGAGTTGACACACACACACACACACACACACACACACACACACACACACACTCTAACACAATTATTAAGACTGTCAGAGAGTTCTTATGGCCTTCCAGAGTGTCTCTCTCTCCTTCGTCTCCTCCTCCCAAGGTCTTCTGTGGATTTTCAGAGGGAAGGAAGGGGAGAAGGAAGGGGAGGCCTTTCCTGATGGGTCTTCCTGAGGGGGTGCCTTTCGTGGTCTTCTATTCTTCCGTCCCTCCCTCCCATACCTTCCTGCCCCTCCCCTCCCCATACCTTCCTGCCCCCCCTCCCTCTCCCACACCCTTCCTGCCCCCTCCTTCTCTCCCCACACCTTCCTGCCCCCTCCTCTCCCCCCACACCTTTCCTGCCCCCTCCTCCTGTCCCACACCTCCCTGCCCCTCCCCTCTCTCCCCACACCTTCCTGCCCTCCCTCTCTCTCCCACACCGTCCTGCCCCCTCCTCTCTCCTCCCACACCTTCCTGCCCCCCCCTCCCTCCCTCTCCCCACACCTTCCTGCCCCCTCCCTCTCCCCCCCCACACCTTCCTGCCCCCTCCCTCTCTCCCCACACCTTCCTGCCCCTTCTCTCTCCCACACCTTCCTGCCCCTCCCCTCTCTCCCACACCTTCCTGCCCCCTCCTCCCTCTCCCCCCACACCTTCCCTGCCCCCCTCCTCCTCCCCTCTCCCCACACCTTTCTGCCCCCCTCCCTCTCCCCCACACCCTCCCTGCCCCCTCCCTCTCTCCCCACACCTTCCTGCCCTCTCCCTCTCCACCACACCTTCCCCTGCCCCTCCCTCTCTCCCCACACCCTCTCCCTGCCCCCCTCCCCCCTCCCCACACCCTTCCTGCCCCCCTCCCCTCCCTCCCCCCCACACCCCTCCCTGCCCCCACACCTTCCTGCCCCTCCCCTCCCCCCCACACCTTCCTGTCCCTCCCTCTCTCCCCACACCTTCCTGCCCTCTCCTCTCCCCCACACCTTCCTGCCCCCCTCCTCTCTCCCCCCACACCTTCCTGCCCCCCTCCCCCCTCCCCCTCCCCCACACCCTTCCTGCCCTCCCTCTCCCACACCTTCCTGCCCCCTCCTCCTCCCCCACACCTTCCTGTCCCTCCTCTCTCCCACACCTTCCTGTCCCCTCTCTCTCCCACACCTTGCACCTCCTCCTCTCCCCTCTGCTCCCAACCCTTCCTTTTCCCTCCACCCTCTCTCCCACATCTCTTTATTTCCTTGCTGCACTTCCTTCCTCCCACCCCCCCTCTCCCTCATTCAGGCAAAGAAAAGTTAAAAGATCATTTTTCACACGGAGGACGATACTGAAAGGCTTCTTCAATGTTTGCAATGGAAAATGAAGGTCCTCACTCAATCTGGGTCCTTGACACCCAAGAACTTATCAGCAGAAGCGTGACTGACTCTGTGGAAGGCTGGAATTGTAATGAAGATGTTAGTGGGTGAGGGGTGGTGGTGAGAGGTGGTGGGTGGATGGGAGAAGGAGGTGGTTGAGAGATGAAAGTGGATGGAAGAGGTTGAGAGGAGGTGGAGATAAAAGGTGGGGGAATGGGGTTGAAGTGGGTGCAAGGAGGTTCGTTCCGGTGGGGGAGTGAAGGTGATCTCTCTCTTTAACCTAACCTATCCTATCCTATCCTATCCTATCCTATCCTATCCTAACCTGCACTCGTCTAAGTCCACGAGGGAAGACAGACACCTTCTCACTCAGTCGCTCACAATTTCTCGACACACATCAGTCTATGTTTCGTCACATCACGAAGTTCTCGAGTGTTCAATAGATCCTTCTGACACAAGCCAAGCCTCTTACGCCACCCCAGCACGCGTGAGTTAAAAGCTAAGTCCAATTTCCTAACAAAAGACCTCACCAGCTTGCGTCACAAACCTAAAATTTCTGCAACACGGTAAAAAATAAAGCATCATGCAAAGTTTTCATTGTTGGGTTTGCCTGGACAGTCAATCCATCAAATCTATCAACTGGTGTTTGATGAGTCATGCAGGGCGTCATGCAAGGTCCTCCTCCTACCATCTTGCTCAAGAATCTTGCACTATTCTAGTCGTGGTGTCGTTAAGAGCTGTGAGACGGACCACTCCACTTCTGAGAATTTGGACATGTACCGCGAAGGTATTTATCGGAGTATTGACAACGCCTCGCAAGGACTGGGATATTTTGGTGGGGGGAGATTATTTTGGGCCCAGTGTGAAAGGTGTGTTGAGGTTTGGTCTTGTATCGTATGTCTCCAGTGACGGAGGAAGAAAGAGGGAAGGATGGTGGGGGGTGATCTTAATTCAAAAACGTAGAACTTCCCAATAATTTGCATAAGAATCCTACAACTGTTTTAGCGTTGGCTTGTCTTGCGTTCTCAATCATGTCTGCTGATGTTATTGACTGTCATGTGAGCAGTGAGTAACAAATCGAACAGCGTGTTGATAGTTAAGCTCCTATACAGCAACAGTGGGAGAGCCTACCCGGTGAGCCTAAGGATGCGTCGATAAGAGCCTTGGTAACTTAGATGACCAAATACGTCCGTGTCGGTAGAGGCTGAGATCTCACTTTCACCATTATCAGGAAGTTAAGTCTTTCAGCCTTTCTTGTGCTACTGGTGGATGACAAGCTGGCCATGTTGATGTCATAACAGTACCAGTAACTTAATACGAGTTCTGACCAGCGCATCAAGACGGGCAGTATGGAAGTTGGGAGGAACAGGGAGGGGTGGGATGGGAGGGGGGTATGGAAGGGTATGATGGGAGGAGCTGTGAATGTATGTAACGTTGTGAAGAGGTGGTAGATAGATTGTATGAAGGAAGGGCCAAGATTCACTTCACAACTCGTGCCTATAGTGGCGGGTCCTCCTCATACAGCGACTCAGGGGTTTTAGGCAAATTAGATGATCTGTGCCTCACCGCTATGTAGGGTTGACGGATGAGGGAAGGAAGGAAGGAAGGAAGGAAGGATGTTGTTTATCATTCCTACTGTTGTGTTTTACCATTGTTAAGGATTATTATTATTATTATTACAGATGACTGATCACCTGGGCTACAACACACAACCTGAATTTACAACCAGCTGGAAAAACAACAAATCGTGACCTGATACAACCTTGAAATGTTTGTTTACGATGACCGAGAGCAACAACAACAATTGGCAGCATAAGAGGTTTAAGCATTTTTAACATTACTTCCTAAACTTAATAGAACTTCGCTAATTGTGTGTTTGTTTCTGTTTGTTTCTGTTTGCTTGTGTGTTTTTTTTTTTTGTTTTTTTAATTTCCCGCCATCAGTCGTCGCGTGGGACCGTGTGGGCAGGCGGGTAGGCAGGTAGGAGCTCCACCACACACGTCACGGCAAATCCCCCGCTGTACTGTACTGCACCAAGGGATAAAACCTTTCAATTTTTCCCTAACCTTTTGACTTTTTGATATGGCTAACACCAAGCACATTAAAAGAAAAATAAACAATATATATATGGTGGGGTAAAAAAGGCAGCTATGGGTATAATTCTACTATTGTTGGAATAAAATAAGCCTCCCTCTTTGTTTTCAACCTCAATATATTTTTAATGCTTTTTTTTCCCTTGCATCACCACATAGGGCAGTTATGAAAGCCCCCTTTTTCCCCATAGCTTGAAAAAGAAGTATTACGGTTGTCGAGAAATACTGGAAATATTTTTTTCTTTTTAGTAAACAATACTGCCGAATTTTAACACGATTCTGAATTCAATTTTTTCCCCAACCAACACGTCCATATGATGAGATTACTAAAGCAATTCTTCATTTTCGGCGACAATTTCGAAAAAGAGTACTCAAATTTTTAGTGTATTTTCCCCCCCATAGAGACCTGATGACAAAAGAAACCGATCTCTCTCTCTCTCTCTCTCTCTCTCTCTCTCTCTCTCTCTCTCTCTCTCTCTCCTTCATCAAAGCATTAGTTACGACAATATAAGATAGAGAACCGTAAAATAGGTTATAAGCCCATCGCCTGACCTCCCTCTCACCTCTCTTAGGCAAGCAACAGCAGGAGGTAACAGAGAGAGACCACAGTATCCGCCCTAAGGAACGCCATCATCGCCTTATACATACCGACGCCCCGCAGTCTTCTCCCGAACCGTACACGATGATTTCCACCTACACACTCATCGTCACACACATATACACATACACACACTCGTCGTCACACACATATATATATACGTGCACACCTCCCATCACACACATACACACGCATACCTACACGTACACACACCTCCCCCTCACACACACACACACCTCACATAAAACAACATCGACGCACCACCTCAACACGGCCATCACGACTTAGCAGGAAGGCGGGACTCAAACGGCACCGTAACAACGTCTCCATTACTGCTGAACACCTCAACTACCCCCCCATCTTTCTACTTAACCCTACTCTCCCCCATCTTTCCTGCTAACCCTACTCTCCCCATCTTTCTCTTAACCCTCTCCCCCATCTTTCTACTTAACCCTCTCTCCCCCATCTTTCTACTTAACCCTACTCTCCCCCCATCTTTCTACTTAACCCTCTCTCCCCCACCTTTCTATAACCCTACTCCCCCATCTTTCTACTTAACCCTACTCTCACCCCCATCTTTCTACTTAACCCTACTCTCCCCATCTTTCTATAACCCTACTCCCCCCATCTTTCTGCCTTCTCTCCCCCACCTTTAACTCCCTCTCTTGTCCCCCCAGGCCTTCTCCTCACTTCCTCATCCCTCCGCCGCCCACCACCACCACAGTCTGTACTCTCTAGAATACCAAGTGTAAACATTCCTCGTCCCCCACAGGCTAGTTATAGTACCCTTCCTGTCTCCTATCCCTCCCTTCCTCCTCTCTCCTTCTTTCCCCTCTCTCCCTTCTCTCCTCCTCTCTCTCTCTCTCCTTCTTTCTTCGTCTCTCTCTCTCCTTTTTCCTCCCCCCTCTGTCTCTCTCTCCTTCAAAACTACTGTAGCCCCTCCCTCCACATGTCCACCTGTATACTGCTTGGTGGAAGAATGATGATGGTACAGTTGTTCTCGTCTGTTGTGTGTGTGTGGCTGCCTGGGGTGACCTCCACTACCTCATTACACCTCCACCTCCCTCATCTCACCTCCATCTACCGATTGTTCTCCCCCGCCTCTCTCTCTCTCTCTCTCCCTCTCTCTCTCTCTCTCTCCCTCTCTCTCTCTCTCTCTCTCTCTCTCTCTCTCTCTACTCCCCATTCTCCTTTAAGACTCCTCGCTAAGGATACCCCCTCTATTAACTCCTCCCCCCCGACCTGAAATAACCCCTCCTCCTCTACCTCCTCAAGGAACTACTCCAACATCCCAAACCTCCCCCTACCCTTGTGCCTGCTAATCTTCCTCCTTCAGCCTACGGTGCCATGCCCCTCCCCTCGGTACATGGTAGAGGTGAGTAGGTGGACGTCACTTAGTATGCAGGTCCGGGTAGGGCCGCAGGTCGGGACCGTCGCATAATAATGTCTTTATTAACAAGACAACCTAAGGGACCACCGCCTCACCTCCGCCCTTCCTCCCTCACCACTGCCCTTCCTCCCTCCCTTCCTTCCTCCCTTACCTATCCTCCTCCTCCCTCCCACCTTCACTCTCTCACTCCCGCCCCTTCCTCCCTCACTCCCTTCCCCTTCCTCCCTCACCTTCGCCCTCCTCCTCCACTCCCCAACCTGGGGAGCATCCTCACCCTCCTCCTGTACAGTTCGCTTCTCACCCTCAATGGGGAGGAGGTGAGGTGAGCAGGCAGAGGGTGGAAGTTGATCACCACCTCCCATCATGACGCTCCTCCACCCATTGCTTCACCCTACACACCCTCACCTCCTCCTCCACCTGCACTCCTATATGACACATCTCCACTCCTCTCCCCCTACATTCCTTCTTGCTCTCTTTATTCCTGAGAGGAGGAAGAGGGAGGAAGAAAGGAGGAGGAAGAGGGACTTAGTGCAGGATGACGGGTGGCACGACTCAAGGACTCTTGGTCGCTCCTGAAGCCAGGTGGCCATGCAGCACCACCACCACCACTTCGTCCTTGCCAGTCGCACCACACGTCAGGCTGAACCATCACTGCTTTATAATGAAGGTAGCGACCTCCTCCCCCCCTTCTCTTTATAACAACAACAACAATAAAACTACGAATAATATCTTAAGCATTACTCCAGCTGTCCCTTGAGTACTACCCCTGATACCAGCTGTCCGTTGAGTACTATCCTGATACCAGCGCCTTGAGTACTACCCTGATACCAGCTGTCCCTTGAGTCTACCCTGATACCAGCGCCCCTTGAGTATTACCCCTGATACCAGCTGTCCCTTAGGTACTACACATTATGCAGCTGTCCTTGAGTACTACCCCTGAAACCAGCTGTCCCTTGAGTACTACCCCTGATACCAGCTGTCCTTGAGTACTACCCTGATACCAGCTGTCCTTGAGTACTACCCCTGATACCAGCGCCCTTGAGTACTACCCTGATACCAGCTGTCCTTAATTACCACTGATACCAGCTGTCCCTTGAGTACTACCACTGATACCAGCTGTCTGGTACTCATGATACCAGCTGTCCTTGAGTACTACCCCTGATACCAGCTGTCCCTTGAGTACTACCCGATACCAGCTGTCCGTTGAGTACTACCCTGATACCAGCTGTCCGTTGAGTACTACCCTGATACCATGTCCTTGTCCTGATACCAGCTGTCCGTTGAGTACTACTTGTGTGGTTACACCTGATACCAGCTGCCCCTCGAGCACTGGGTACCTCCTGCGCTAGGTGCCCAATATAACTACGTACTCAATATAACGCTGTGTACTCAATATAATGCTATGTACTCAATATAATGCTCTGTACTCAATATAACGCTAAGTACTCAATATAACGCTGTGTACTCAATATAATGCTATGTACTCAATATAATGCTCTGTACTCAATATAACATTATGTACTGAATATAATGCTATGTACTCAATATAATGCTCTGTACTCAATATAACGTCATGTACTCAATATAACGCTATGGACTCAATATAACCGCGGTACCGAGTCTTTGTCTTCTACTTTGAAAACTAAAATAGACGAATAATTACGTTTATATTCATTTATGTAAAAACCTGTTCTTTTTTGGGAGAGTTAATAAATTTACTGTAGGTTGGAATATGAGAGATTGGTGGGGAGAGCAGAGGGTGGTGGGGGTGAGAGGCCGGTGAGGTAACGGGAAAGTGAGTGAGAGATGTGAGGGAGGGGTGGTGGGGGTGGCAGGGGAGGGTGGTGGGGAGGTGGCAGGAGGGTGGTGGGGGTGTGAGGAGGTGGTGGGGTGCTGAGAGAGGTGGTGGGGTGGGTGCAGTGAGTGGGGGTGGCAGAGGTGGGGAGGGGGTGTGTTGATGGTGGGGAGGGAGAATGTGGGAGGGTGAGGATGGGGTGCACCGGCATTCGAGGTGGAGGAGATGTGTGGTGGGGGGAGATATAGGGATATGTGAGGAGGTGAGGAGGGGGAAAAGATAGAGGAAAGAGATAGATACTAAGTTAATATTATCTTCATTATCATCAAAAAACACCTAAACAGCGAGAAATAAAAACACCTCTTTAAGTCTCTCTTTCATCAAGCTAATCAGTCATCAGTCATCATCCCACCGCTGTTGAAACCCAGGCAAGAACTGGGGCTCTAGACACGGTGAAACCTACGCACACAAAACAGTTAATTGCTAGCAGCCAACTTCTCGTGTATGTGGGGAGGGGTGGGGGAGGTGTTCTGGGGAGATGGGGAGGGGAGAGGGGTAGTCAGGGAGGAGATGGGAGTGCAGCAACATCAGAGGAGGCGTCATAATACTGAATATTCGTAGAGGTTTATTTACATTTCTAAATAAAAGAGCTAATCGTTCAGGTACAGACTACAGGTACAGTAAAGCTAGGAATATTACCTCACCACCAGTACAGCTATCACCAGCTAACTCCGACGCCATCTTCACACCACACCACAAACATTACCACCACTACATAAACAGCTCAGAAATATAGCTGAAATAGATTAACAGCGTCCTCATCGCCTCCCCCCTACCACACAGGCCAGCCAGCCGTCCAGTGCCTGATGTTATCACAGGTACACCAGCTCTGTCAGAGGAGCCTCAACTGTTCCACTACCAACACCCCCTGTAACAACTCCCCACCATCACCACTACACCAGACTGTAATAAAATTTTTTTTTTACCAGCAAGACCTAAATAGCAAATCCTAAATTTCGCCCCAAATACCAAAATGTTTGAAGCCATTAGAGTGATTAGACCATTTAACGTGTTCACTTCAGCTGGTGATGGACCAAAATCCCCGGACAGTTTCTGAAATAACCAATGGACATTCTCAGACGTGGCTGTTTACTGTTAATGCAAACTGGTTCTACGGTAACTACGGATATAACAATAATATAGATAAATATATATAAACGTAGATATAAAAAACAGACAGACAGACAGACAGACAGACAGATAAATAGATAGATAGATAGATAGATAGACAGATAGATAGATAGATAGATAGACGGGTGGATGGATAAACAGACAGACAGACAGATCGGTCAACAGATATAATAATGAGAGTTATTTTTTGCCGGATACCGTCTGAATATTACCGACTATATATGGTCCACCCAGAGGAGACGACTAGCGGGAGTCTAAGCCTGGCGGTGGGTGGGTGGGGGAGGGTGGGTGGGCACGGTGACCTTCCCTGACACTTCTTCCCACGCTGCCTCACGTCACACACAGCACACTCAAACAAAAGACCATAAACAAGCCACAGGCCTGACGCCTGCCGCCCCACTCACACCCCTGCCCCATGGCTTACACCCTAACACCCTCCTTCTCCTGCCTGCCGCCCCACTCACACACCCCTCTGCCCTGGCAACATTTACACCCTCACCTCCCTCTCCTGCTCCACCCGCCTCAGCCTGCCTGCCGGCTCCCACTACACCCCGCCTCATAACATTTACACCTCACACCAATTTTCCTCCTGCCTGCCGCGCCCCACCACACCCCGCCTTATAAATATTTACACCTCACACCCTCCCCCTCCTACCCACCTGCCCGCCCGTCCGTCGTCCCACTACACCCCGCCTCATAAATATTTACACCTCACACCACCTTCCCTCCCGCCTGCCGCCCCACTCACACCCCTGCCTCATAACATGCACCCTCACACCTCCTTCCTCCCTGCCTGCCGCCCCACTACACCCAGCCTCCTCATAAATGCCTTACACCCTCACACCTCCCTCCCTCCCGCTCCACACGCACCCTCAACCGTCTTCCTTCCACCTACACCCCCCCTGCCCCTCACACTCCGGCAGCCTGTTCTCCCGCCCACCATTCTGACTATCGGCGTGACTTTTATTTTTTCCCGGTCAACTCCCCTCCCCCCCCCACCTTCTCCCCATCTAGGTGGTCTGTAAGGGCCAGGTAGGTGGTCCGCCCTCGCCAGTCTTGGGTGTGGCGGAGAGGGAGGTGTTGGTCGCCGAACACACACACACACACCCTAACATCAGCATTGCCACCACCTTCACAAGCAGCACCTCGTCAGGCTCCTGAAGGTGTGGTTGCCGAGCCCCTGGTGTCACCCCCAACACACTACCTGTACAGTGCTGACAGAGGCACTCAACTTAAGCCCCCATACACAGGTGAGTGATATCCAACAGGTAAGGCCCACTTTTACGCCATTACCGATAACTAATTAACAACTAAAAGAACTTAATTTTTCTTTGTCTAATTAACTGCCTTTGTGACTTAACTTTCACCCAGGTCTATAATTAATTGCCATTGCGACTAATTTTCACTGAGGCCTAATTGATTGGTTGTGTCTCCCGAAGAAGGAAACGTCACACAGTATTGTTTAAGACGAGAGGACCAGCCACCAACACTGACCTCTGGGGCCATTATAACACAAGGTCGTCTGTGAGTCATAATGCAACGACCGAGAGAGAGAGAGAGAGAGAGAGAGAGAGAGAGAGAGAGAGAGAGAGAGAGAACAAAGCTCTAAGCACGACTGAACACTACTCCAGCTGAGGAGGAGGAGGAGGAGGAGGATCACCAGCTGAGGAGGAGCACCACCAGCTGAGGAAGCATCAGCTGAGAACTATCAAACTGAAATTGGATTCTACCTCATGATAAGGTCGACCAAGTCTTGAAAACCCGAGAATCTAATCATTACCGCATTCACGCCCAAGAATTTCCTGTCGACACACACACACACACACACACACACACACACACACACACACACACACACACACACACACACACAGTAAGCTGGTGAGAGAGACGGAAACCATATTAGGAAAGTGTGAACATGGCGGCACTTATGTACACCAACCTCGTGAATGAACTGAATAATACGCCAGGAGTTTACGATGGTGGATGAGTGGGTGGATGAGTGGGTGGATGAGTGGGAGGTGGGTGGATGAGTGGGAGGCGGGTGGATGAGTGGGAGGCGGGTGGATGGATGAGTGGGAGGTGAGTGGATGGTTTGTGGGTGGTTGAGAGATGGATGAGTGGGAGGCGGGTGGATGGATGAGGGAGGTGGGTGGATGAGTGGGAGGTGGGTGGTGGTGGATGAGTGGGAGGTGGGTGGGGTGAGGGAGGGGAGTGGTGGATGGGGAGGGAGGTGAGTGGGAGGGATGGTTTGTGGGTGGTTGAGAGAGACGGGATGACTGAGTACTTGAATATTTAAAATCGTCTTGGTATGGGTCAACAACAACAACAACATCGTAAGTCCTCAACACAACCACCATTACTACCACCATCTTCTACCATCCTTTTCCCCACCACTACTATCCACCATCTCTTCCCTCCGCCACCGCAGGGAACAACCCACACTCACCATTAACTGCTTCTCGCTGTATATTGTTGGGTTGGGCTGTCTTCTGTAATGACTTAATTTTACCAGCAGGGGCCAGGGACCTCCAGACCTGACGGGAGCGATAAGAAGAGGAGGAGACAGAGGAGGAGGAGGAGGGAGGAGGAGGAGGAGGAGGAGGAGGAGGAGGAGGCGACAAAGGGAGGATGACAAGAGGAGGAGACAGAGGGGGGGGGGGAGGGAAGAGGAGGGGGAGGAGGCGACAAAGAGGAGGGGAGAAGGAGGAGGAGAAGACAGAAGAAGATGATGATGAGGAAGAGACGAAGGAACAAGATAGCTTTGGAAGACACGGTAAAGGGGTAAGAATAGACAACCGTGGAGGAGACTGGAGAAGGAGGAGACTGGAGAAGGAGGAGACTGGAGGAAGAGAACACCATTAATCGTCAGAGAACTGCAGAAAAAGGCCAGTACCAACTACCACCAATTACCGACCACCAACTATAACTGCCACCAACCACCAATTAATAACCACTTAACTATCTACCACCAGCTACCTACCACCAGCTATCAACCCCCCCAATTACCAACTACCAGCCATCTACCACCAACTACCAGCCCCTACCACCAACTACCACCAACCACCAGCCCCTCAACACCAACCACCAGCAACTACCAGCCATCTACCACCAACTACCAGCCCTTCAATTTCACCAATTACCAGCCATCTATCACCAACTACCAGCCATCTACCACCAACTACCAGCGCCCTCAACACCAACTACCAGCAACTACCAGCCATCTACCACCAACTACCAGCCATCTACCACCAACTACCAGCCCTCAACACCAACTACCAGCAACTACCAGCCATCTACCACCAACTACCAGCCATCTACCACCAACTACCAGCCCTCAACACCAACTACCAGCAACTACCAGCCATCTACCACCAACTACCAGCCCTCTACCACCAATTACACCAGCCCCCAGCCCCCACAGTACAGGTTCCCTCGATTGCTCTATTACCTGTCGGGGAGGACCTCATCCATCAATCACAGGTACATCAAGACCCACACCTTCGAGGAACCTTTCACCATCCCTCCTGCTGTCTCCCTTCCCGTCTCTACCTGTCTCTTCTCCCTCCCTTCCCGTCTCTACCTGCCTCTCCTCCTCCCTCCCCCCCTTCCTTTTCTTTACCTGTCTCTCCTCCTCTCTCCCCTCCTTCCTTCTTTACCTGTCTCTCCTCCTCTCTCCCCTCCTTCCTTCTTTACCTGTCTCTCCTTCTCCCTCCCCTCCTTCCTTCTTTACCTGTCTCTCCTGCTTCTTTTACTTCTTACCTTCTCAGTCTCTCCTGTACCTTCCCCTCCCTCTCTATCCCACACCTTTCCCTTCCTCTTGTATGCCTTTATTTTTCTCTTCCATCTTCCGTCTCCCTTTCCATCTTTCAACAATTCCCCTTCCTTTTCCACAACCCTACCTCTTCATTTTCCTTCCCAACCCCCCTCCCTTCAACCCTCCTTCCCGCTCTCCTCTTCTGCCCTCCTTCTTTTCTCCCTCCATTCTTTTCTCTTCCTCCTTCCCCCTCTCTTCCTCCTTCCCCCTCTCTTCCTCCTTCCCCCTCTCTTCCTCCTTCCCTCTCCTCGCTTCCTCCAGCTTACAAAAATAAACACCTCCATCTACCTCCTCGTCATCATTGTGTTAGCAACGATGAGCCTCTAGTCTTATCCTCCTCTCGTCTTGGGATAATTACTTTATCTTGGCTAATGCACAGACTCATTATCTCTTTAATTATCAGCTCATTACGGTTAATTACTCTCTCGTCCGGGGAGGAACGTCTTGGATGCTGACCAGGCCTGTCTAGCTTCATCTTAATAAACATGTCCCCCCGTCTCAACACCCGTCTTGAGAACCTATACACACGCTGCCATTGTTATGTTGTCTAAGGTCCTGGTGACACACTCCTTCATTAACAACAACCACAACTACAACCGCAATAATAATAATAATAATAATAATAATAATAATAATAATAATAATAATAATAATAATAATAATAATAATAATAATAATAATAAATAAATTGCACTTATCACCTCCAAAGAATAATGATCACCGTAACTCCGTCTCTTCACTAGGTCAACATGAGGAAGGGTGAGGAGTGGTTAGGGGGGGTGAAGGGTGAGGAGGAGAAGTGAGGGGTGAGGAGGGGTGGGGGTAGCTGAGGAGGGATGAGGAGAAAGTGAGGGATAGGTGAGGTGTCTGAGCCAGGACAGGTAATCGAGGTGACGTCCCTCTACCTGTCTGTCACCTGTCCACTCCCCTAGACTCCCTGACCACACCTACACCACCTATCCCTACCACCACCACCACTTATCAACACCACCACCATCATCACCACTCATAATTATCACCGGAGCTATCATCATTACCACCACCATCTACCATAACCATACACCACCAATTACCCAGCGCCGCTAACAGAAGTGGTGGTCAGGGGGAGTGGTGGTGGCCTAGGGGACTGGTGGTGGCCAAGGGGAGGCGTGGTGGTGGCCAAGAGGACTGGTGGTGGCCAAGGGGAGGCGTGGTGGTGGCCAAGAGGACTGGTGGTACCAGGGGTGGTGGTGCCAAGAGGACTGGTGGTGGCCACAGGGGAGGCGTGGTGGTGGCTAAGAGGACTGGTGTGCCAAGGAGGCGTGGTGGTGGCCAGGAGGACTGGTAGGCTAAGGGGAGGCGTGGTGGTGCCAAGAGACTGGTGGTGGCTAAGGGGAGGCAAGGTGGTGGTGGCCAAGAGGACTGGTGGTGGCCAAGGAGTGGTAGTGGCCAGGGGGAGGCGTGGTGGTGGCCAAGAGGACTGGTGGTGGCCAAGGGGAGGCGTGGTGGTGGCCAAGAGGACTGGTGGTGGCCAAGGAGGCGTGGTGGTGGCCAGGAGGACTGGTGGTGGCCAAGGGAGGCGTGGTAGTGGGCCAGGGGAGGCGTGGTGGTGGGCTAGTGGACTGGTGGTGGCCTCGGGGAGTGGTGGTGGCCAAGAGGACTGGTGGTGGCCAAGGGGAGGCGTGGTAGTGGCCAAGGGGAGGCGTGGTGGTGGCCAACAGTAGTAATAAAAAATCCAGGGTTGTGTACAAAAATAACCTGGCAAGTTTTCCAACCACTCGTAAATCTGAAGTTCAACATGGCCGACCCGCTGAAATATTGCTTGCGCTTCCAACCACCAACAACCCAGGCGAAGCTACGTCCGTGGTGTCGTTGCCGCTCCCACCAAACTCCAATTACTCCGTTCTTTAGTGAGCTTCAATAGTAAACATCAATGGCAATTTTCAACCAGCTATCTTGACATCAATGGCAAATTTAATCCTTCTTCCTAAACATCAATGGCAATTATGTTTCTTTTCACACCTAAAAATCTACATCGGAATCACATCTATTGGATAAGGTATACACGTGCATTCCTTCTAGTTACACGTGCATCCCTTCTAGTTACACGTGCATCCCTTCTAGTTACACGTGCATCCCTTCTAGTTACACGTGCATCATTTCTAGTTACACGTGCATCCCTTCTAGTTACACGTGCATCCCTCCTAGTTACACGTACATCCTCTCTAGTTACACGTGTCTCTTGTAGTTACACGTACATCCCTTCTAGTTACACGTGCATCCCTTCTAGTTACAAGTGCATCCCTTCTAAGTCATTCACGTGCACACCCAAGGAACAGATGACAAGTATACACGTAGAGAGCCAAAACACAAAATGTACATCCGTCTCTGATTGGGACCGGAGAGAGAGAGAGAGAGAGAGAGAGACATATGTCAAACATGCGACTCTGTTCCCTGTGACCTTGGCGAGGCGGCACGCACAGCACATTCAGCCGTGAAGGTCCACCACGTTCACAAGTTGTTGCTGAGCTGTCGGCCAATGGGGAGGAAAGAGAGAGAGAGAGAGAGAGAGAGAGAGAGAGAGAGAGAGAGAGAGAGAGAGAGAGAGAGAGAGAGAGAGAGAGAGAGAGAGAGAGAGAGAGAGAGAGTAATAGGTATTAAAGTTGGTAGAGACACAGGTAGCCAGCACCTATTGGGCCAGGTAACATGCTCATCAGGTGAAATAGTAATTAGTGGTTACAAGGGGAAGAACCACCTCAAGAAGAAGTTGTTGAAGAATGTGAGATGAGAAGAAATGACGAAGTGGCAGCATAAAATAAAATATATAAAATTACTTGAAATAATAATAATGATGATGATGATGATGATGATGATGATGATGATGATGATGATTATGATGATCTTTCTCAGGGTGAATCATGGGAGACATTGGTGTTCATATCAAAATTCGCTTATACCAAGACAGGATATATTTTTCTCCAGTAAAGAACAGCGCTACGGAGACCTTTTAACGGAGACAGCGGAGATCTAGTTAAGGGTAAGTAAAGGCGATGTGGAGATCACTTTAAAAGGAGACTCTACTCGTGGCTGTGTGGGGAGGAGTAAAGGACGTCATTGGTATTGTTATAGTTAAATAATGCAAAGAGAATGAACTCACTACACGACACACACACACACACACACACACACACACACACACACACACGACACACACACACACACACACACACACACACACACACATAAACTCGAGTACAGTAGTCAGTCATTACAAACTTCACCGCGTATGGGTGGACGGATGGGCGTGCGTGCGGAAGGACAGACGGGTGGGCGTGTGAGGTGTCCTGTTTAATAGTAGACAGGAGCCGGAACAGACGGGAGATCAAAGTGATAAGAATCTGACGAAGACCAAGATTATGTAAATTAGATTAAGATCATATGAGGAGGCTGACTTTCTACGCCCCGTCATTCCTGGTGTAGGGTGTAGGGTGTAGGTGTAGGTCGTAGGTCTTGGTGTAGGGTGTAGGTGTAGGGTGTAGGGTATAGGGTGTAGGTGTAGGTCGTAGGTCTTGGTGCTGAGGCCTCCCTGGACGACCTCTCACGACCTAAACTCTCTTACTATTTTCACATTCTGCTTAATCAACCTTTTCAAGCCCGAGCGTTCGTATGTATGTATGTATGTATGTATGTATGTATGTATGTATGTATGTATGTATGTATGTATGTATGTATGTATGTATGTATGTATGTATGTATGTCAGATCAAGTGGAGTATCTACTGCACTAACACGGAGGAGACGAAAGAGACATACTTGGAGTAGTACACTTATATACAGCACCTGGAGTACATTACACATTTAACTGGAGTACTTTACACATTTACCTGGAGCACTTTACACACATTTACCTGGAGTACTGTACTTTACATATATACCTGGAGTACTTTACACATAATTACCTGGTGTACTTTACATATATATACCTGGAGTAATTTACACATTTACCTGGAGTACTTTACATATATACCTGGAGTACTTTACACAGGTACACCATTAAAATTACTCCAGTAACTCCTCAAATACCTGTGGATTACTAATATGGAATCACTCTTTTAAAACGTACGACGGAAGTGACTCACGGAGGGGGACTAACGTAGGTGACTCACATAGATGACTCACATAGATGACTCACAAAGATGACTCACAAAGGAGATTCCTAGATGACTCACCTAGGGGATCCTGATACTCACACAGGGAATGACTAGAATATGACTCACACAGGGGACTCAAATATAAGGTGACTCAAAAGCACCTACAACACCAACACGAGTCGAATAACTTATAATGACTCACTATAACAACAATACTTAAAACGAGCCCACGTACTTAAGAGAATTACTTAAAACAAACCCATGTACTTTAAAAATGTCACTGAGAGGCTTCTAATACTTAAAGGCACCTAAGTATGTAAAGGGGTTACTTAAAGGCACTTAAGTATTTAAAGGGGTTACTTAAAGGCATCTAAGTATTTAAAGGGGTTACTTAAAGGCACCTAAGTATTTAAAGGGGTTACTTAAAGGCACCTAAGTATTTAAAGGGGTTACTTATAGGCACCTAAGTACTTAAAGGAGTTACTTAAAGGCATCTAAGTATTTAAAGGGGTTACTTAAAGGCACCTAAGTATTTAAAGGGGTTACTTAAAGGCACCTAAGTATTTAAAGGGGTTACTTAAAGGCACCTAAGTATTTAAAGGGGTTACTTAAAGGCACTTAAAGGGGTTACTTACATAGCGCCCACGTAAAGTGTATCTCTTGTCTCGTCCATATGGAAGGTCCGGTAGTAGAGGCGGCCGCATGAGAACTCCCGAACATGGTCTGTGGGGAGAGAACACAGCACGTTAGAGAACAACAATAACACACTGGAGAACATAATGAGACCATATAGAGAACACAGCACGTTAGAGAACAACAATAACACACTGGAGAACATAATGAGACCATATAGAGAACACAGCACGTTAGAGAACAACAATAACACACTGGAGAACATAATGAGACCATATAGAGAACACAGCACGTTAGAGAACAACAATAACACACTGGAGAACATAATGCAACCATATAGAGAACACAGCACGTTAGAGAACAACAATAACAAAATTAAGAGCAAATATAAAAGGATATAATTATTAGAGACAATATATTAGAACATTATATAAAAAAACAATTGCTACTATAAAACTATTTGTGTGTGTGTGTGTGTGTGTGTGTGTGTAGACGTATTAGAGTCTAGCGCGTGACAGGTTTAATCGTACACGGCTGAGTGCTTCGTCAGCTTCAGAATTCAACGTAAGTATTATGCTTATTTTTTCGTGTGTTTGGGAGGGAGGGAGGGAGGGGGTGGGGAAGGGAGGAGAGATGGGGAGGTGTGGTGGGGAAGGGAGGAGGTGGGGAAGGGAGGAGGTAGGGAGGTGGTGGAGGGATGAGGTAGGGGAGGTGGGGAAAGGAGGAGGTGGAGGAAAAGGGAGGAGGGGGGGGAAGGGAGGAGGTGGGGAAGGGGAGGAGGTAGGGAAAGGGAGGAGGTAGGGAAAGGAGGAGGTGGGGGTTAAGGTGGGCGGGGGGCGGCTCCAGTATCTACATAAGTTTAGTGGTATTCCCCTTCTAGCCAACCCTTAAATAAAACCTAACCTAACCTATCACTTGACCAACATAATACTCGACCTGTAAGACGAGCTTGACCTCGATGCTACCTATCACTTGACCTCTCACATCCTAGGTCACCGCACACCAATAAGATCTCCCTTAATGACCCCGTCCACTGGAAAAATACGCCAAAGAAAGTCACACCAATATTGTCCTATGCTAATTAGAATAACCAGCGTCCTCCATTAGCAGTTGGTTGCAATGTAATGTCAATTAAAGTCTGGAAACCCGTCCCAATATATTTTGGCGGTGGGCGATGCTATTTCAATTTGCTTCCGCCAGAAAATATACTGTAGTGGAGAGAGAGAGAGAGAGAGAGAGAGAGAGAGAGAGAGAGAGAGAGAGAGAGAGAGAGAGAGAGAGAGAGAGAGAGAGAGAAAGAGAGAGAGAGAGAGAGAGAGAGAGAGAGAGAGAGAGAGAGAGAGAGGGACTCCTATACCTCCCAACTCGGGTAATAAAAAAAAAAATTATAATCCCGAAATATTTTACACTCTAGGCCACAGGATATTTGTCAATGTTATTTCTCTCGACGCCAACTTTTGCCTGTGGTGTGTGTGTGTGTGTGTGTGGAAACTCCCTGCCAAACATCGTTCACAAATCCCTTGAAAAGCTACAAAGTTACAGTCACAAAAACCCAATCAAAAACAGATCTGGTTTTCCCTGAACAAGTAGTGTGGGATTTCAGTTTCCTCCCCTACAGGCTTTGTGGAAGAGCCTGTGTTTATCTCTTTATACGTGTGTTTTTTCTCTTCTCTCTCCAGCATTTAGACTATACAGTATATACGTGTGTGTGTGTGTGTGTGTGTGTGTGTGTGTGTGTGTTTTCTCCCTTCCTAGCCACTTATCCACCCTCCTCTCATATCTCTCCCTATCCACCCTTAACCTCCCTACCTACGCCTTAGATGGTGCGACGCTAAAATTTTACGTAATCAATACTGACGTAGGTAATCAAATTACTGAAAGGCCTGGGCGAAGGAGCTGGTGGGCCTGAGAGAGAGAGAGAGAGAGAGAGAGAGACTCAATTACACCACCACCTCCCCACTCTAAGTATCCCCTTCCTCCTCCTCCCCCTCCTTCTCATCACCTCTTCTTTTCCTCCCCCCTCTTCCTACCACTGTCACTCACCATTTCCCTACCTGTAATATCATCATCTCCTCCCTACCTCTTCTTCCGCCTGCCCTTCCCAATACACCTCCACCTCCCTTCCCCTTCCATGTTCCCCTCCTCTCCCTTCTCCTCATCCCCCGCCATCACACACTCCATTACACAGACTTCGGGCTGTTATGTGGGATATGGAAATATTGGTGTTTTTCTCCCCCCAACCCCTGCCATACTTCCCCTGACCCTCACTTCCCCCTGACCCTCCTACTTCCCCTGACCCTCTACTTCCCCTCACCCTCTAACTTCCCCTGGCCCTCTACTTCCCCCTCACCTCTACTTCCCCCCCTCACCCTCTACTTCCCCTCACCCTCTACTTCCCCTGACCCTCTACGTCCCCCTATTTTTCTACCTGATGATTCTCTTGTGTTACTCCTCTCTCTCTTCATCTTCCGTTTTCTCTCTTTATCTGATTCTCTTCTTACCTCTCCTCCTATCATTACTTCTTCCTACTTCCTCTTGTCACCAGTTCGATTCTCGCGGTGGGTTACTTAGTGTTTTTCATCCGCCTTCATCCAGCCTCCAGGTAACCTTTCCTCCTTCTCCTACTCCTCACCTCTCCTTTCCGCCCACCACTACCACCTCCACCTCCACCTCCTCCTCCCCCTCCCACCCACCACCGACATGAAGCTCCACAGGTAACACCACACACCTGAAAGACAATCAATAACAATGTCCCACTGGCCCTGTCCAAGTGACCTCATTTCGCAGCCTCCCCATGGCACCCTGCAGGTGGGAGGCCAAGACGAACTCAACAACAGCAACAGTAATTGGTATTAGTAGTAGTTAGCAATAATTAGGAGAGTTGCCATCAAGGTTATTATCTCCATCATCATCATCATCATCATCTGCCCCATCACTAAAGCAACACCACCAACACCACTGCCACCATCACCTGCACCACAACCAGCCCCACCATCTACATCACCACTAACACCATCATGCACATGTAGCCCCCACCACCTGCACCATTACCACCACCACTATCACCATCATGCACATGTAGCCCCCACCACCTGCACCATTACCACCACCACTATCACCATCATGAACATGTAGCCTCCACCACCTGCACCATTACCACTACTAACATCATGCATGTAACCCCACCACCTGCACCATTACCACCACCACTAACACCATCATGCACATGTAACCCCACCACCTGCACCATTACCACCACCACTAACACCATCATGCATGCCAGCCCCACCACCTGCACCATTACCACCACTACTATCACCAACATGCACATGCCAGCCCCCACCACCTGCACCATTACCACCACCACTAACACCATCATGCACATGTAGCCCCACCACCTGCACCATTACCACCACTAACACCATCATGCACATGTAGCCCCCACCACCTGCACCATTACCACCACCACTATCACCATCATGCACATGTAGCTCCCACCACCTGCACCATTACCACCACCACTAACACCATCACGACACTTTACTTTTGAAAAGCGACAATCAATGTGTAATATTTACTGAGGGTTCAAAACTTAAAGTTGAGGGAGCGTGTGTTGGGTGGTACCAGCCACAGTACACCGGTGTGTGGTCCTTCCTCCAGCTGGCCCTCCCTCCTTCCCTCCACCTGGCCCTCCCTCTCTCCCTCCCTCCACCTGGCCCTCCCTCTCTCCCTCCACCTGGGTCTCTCCTCCTTGGCCCCCTCTCTCTCCCTCCACTCCAGTGGCCCTCCCTCCTTCCCTCCACCTGGCCCTCCTCTCTCCCTCCCTCCACCTGGCCCTACCCTCCTTCCCTCCAACAGGCCCTCCCTCCACCTGGCCCTACCTCCTTCCCTCCAACAGGCCCTCCCTCCACCTGGCCCTGCTTCCAGCTGGTCCAGACGGCCAGCTACTGTGTTCCCCAGGGGTTGTGGTCTGGTTCTTAGGGGTGTTGTCCACAGGTATTGGCGGCTGCTCTTAAGGTGTAACAGACTACAGGTATTAACAGGTAACAGTTATAGAGTACAGGTGTTAACAGTGGTGTAACAGACTACAGGTATTAACAGGTAACAGTTATAGAGTACAGGTGTTAACAGTGGTGTAACAGTTACAGACTACAGATGTTAACAGGTATAACAACAGGAGAATACAAGTCCTAGCTGGTGGTGCAAATGTCTGCAGAGAACAGGTGTGCAGACAGGTGTAAAGTTTAGCAGGGGTGGGGGGGGGACATGTGTTGGCGGGAGTAGCAGCAATTAATTAGCAGGCTTATGTCAGGCAGGTGACCGTATCCACACCTCTAATTACCTTTAGTCTCAGGCAGTAATTAACGAGCCACACACACTAATTGTCCCTAGATTACTACCACCGCCAACCACCTGTCATCACCACTCTCGCCATCTACACCTCATTAAGGGAAGTGGCGAGTGTGGTGTAGTGCCGTGTGTGTGTGTGTGTGTGTGTGTGTGTGTGTGTGTGTGTGTGTGTGTGTATCATAACAGCACTTCAAGGAGAGACTTAACCTTGGATTAAGTTGAAATTCTTGGTGAAAAAAATACTTCGTGGAGATGAGGAAGGTGTAGAGGCGGGGTGTTAAAATAGTGATGAGAGGGAGAGGGGAGGGAAGGGGAGGGAGGGGTATTACGAGGGAAAGGAGGAAGGGATGGCGTGTTAAAGGGTTATGTGAGTGAGAAAGAATGGGAGTGTTAAAAAAGAGAGAAAAAGAGAGAGAGAGAGAGAGAGAGAGAATACATTATCTCTCACACCAAGAAGAAAAATAAGAAAAACACGTGTGGTTGAGATCATGAGGCCACAAGAAGCCCCCACCTGAGTCAGCGTCCGTCCGCCCCATGAATCACTTACTCGCCATCCCGTCCGTCACCTGAGCAAAACACCTGACGGCGTCCTTTTGAAGCGTTGGCGACCCCTTGACAGGTGCTACTTGGGACGCCGGCAGGTGAGTGAAAGAGTGGGACGGGAGTGAGGAAACATGACGGAGAGACCTGTCCCATTCCCCCCTCAAGTCTCCAACTAGCAATTTAGCAAATACCGCGTGGATGCGGGTCTGACGTGTGGCGATTGGTTCACGTCTACCAATTCGTCGGCTCCAGTGTCCCACCCAGTAACAAGATAAAACTTGATTTAGGCTTTTCGTTTAGGTCACAGAAGAGGACAGGATAAACCCGGGTATGTGTTCAGGGTACATGGTAGATTGTGACAAAAACAACATCATTATCCGGATCACCTAAAGTTTAAGCAACCTCAATTTATTTCACCTTAAAGTTAATCATCCAAAAACTACCTGGGGGGTTGAGGGTGAGTTAGGTTAGGTTAGGTTAGGTTAGGTTAGGTTAGGTTAGGTTAGGTTGACAAGTGGGACCTCAACATGATTCTCTGTCTGGACACGACGAAGGCCTGCTGGTGGAGGAAGGTGGGGGGGGGTGGACTTGTTGCATTATTACCCGGGATAGATCAAGCGAAGACGACCTCAATAACTCAAACACCAGGGTCACGGAGCTACCAGAGTCAAGCTGAGATATATAATGATGAGGGAATTAAACAGGACAAGATCGCCACTAAACGTCCCTCCCTCTCGTTCCCTCTCCTCTCCCCGCTGCCCTCCCTCCCGTCCTTCTCCGTTCTTCTCTCCCCGCTCCCTCACTCCCTCTCCCGTTCCCTCTCCTCCACCTCCCCCCGCAGTGCCACTAGGGAATTTAAAGGGTCATAGCCGTACAGTGATAGGAGTAAATACTGATAATTCACCTCCAGTCAGAGATCTTGTTGTGATAAGCGCGGACTAGTTGTGTCTGCAGCTATTAGTTCAGGTTCGGTTAGGTTAGGCTAGGTTAGGTTAGGTTAGGTTACAAGGATGGAAACGCTGCACTCCTCTATCTCTTCTTACCAGGGTGGAGGGAGGACAACAGGTGTGGGAGTAAGGCAGGTGTGGGGGCAAGTGTGGGAACAGGGTAGGTGTAAGAGCACAGGTACGCTCATGGGGTCACACCAGGGATCAGCCGCTACCGTTAAGAATTCGACAACATTCGACTTGACTACAACGAGATTTAGAAACACGAGAAACACATTATCGTGAGTCACCAAGAATCTCACACTGACCTGGGCTGAATTCCTCCTGTTTTCAATCATTCATTTCTATTATGTTTAATTTTTTTTCCTTTTTAATTAATTTTTCCAGGTGCCAATTTCACCTGACAGACTGTAGCACCACTATTGTTTAAAGACTCACCTCTACCAATCACACACCTCGACACAAATCACACTCCTCTCGACCAATCACGGCGCTTCACACACAGACAATCAAACACGTCAACACGCCAAAACAAATTGCTGAAGGAGAAGTAATCACGCGTTACTGTACCAATGAGGAAGCTGAAGCGAGAAATAATTGCGAGAGTTTGGCCAATGACAGTGGAGGAAGATCTTCATGAGTTCTCGTCCGTTCAGCACATTGGACGTCGGGGCCAGAGGTCTACAACTCCCGAATACAGACAGTTGTGGTTGGCTGGAGAGGGTTTAAGCTGTCGAATTTGTTGCCTTCTTTCTTATTTAATTTTTGCCTTCTCTCATTTCTCTATTCTCTTGTTCTTTTCTTGCTTGTCGTTTGTCTCCGTCATATTTCGGTAACCAGTAACCTAAAACAGTTTTGCGAGATGACGCCAGAGCTGAGACGGGAAAACAGAAAGGTGAAGACGGGAAAATGAACAGGTGAAGACGGGGAAATGGGCAGGTGAAGACGGGGAAATGGACAGGTAAAGACGGGGAAATGAACAGGTGAACACGGGGAAATGGACAGGTGAACACGGAGATATGGACAGGTGAACACGGGGGAAATGGACAGGTGAACACGGTAATAAGCACTTGTCCTCTGCCACTTCTAGATTGTCTCGGGTAAGGGGTAATCGACCTTCGAGGAATAGTCATAAAAAACTGGGGCCCCTCGAGAGATCTTTAACCAATCAGAAAGCTGGTTTGGCTACATGTCCTTACTGTCAACAAGTTACCAAGACGTGTGTAGGTCATGGGAGACTGGTGGTCGGCCTACACCACCTGTCCACCCCACCACCTGTCCACCCCCGCTCAACATCTACACAACAATTATAACACAGATAAATGAAGTGTAAAAGGAGGCAGCAGGGAGACGGTTCAACCAGGAGTAACACACATCATCATCTTACAGTTAATCAGACACTGGAATGGGACTGATCACAGCAACTATCCTTCACGTCTCTCTCTCTCTCTCTCTCTCATTCAACACACCTCTTCCGGACATGACTATGACTGTGTGTGTGTTTTACTAAAAGTTATTATCCCTTTAAAAAACATTCACGTGTCACTACTGTATGTTTTGCACCCCCCCCAAAAAAATATATACTAAGTCGATTAGCTCCGTCAGTGGCACTAGACACGGGAGTCGGCTATTAACTAGGCAACTAAATGCGTGCAAATGACGTAAATAACTCCCGCCACATAACGAGGCCAATTTTAAGTCATGATTTATGGCGCACCTCAATATAACCCGTAAAGTCCTCAGGCGTAAGAGTCAAAGGGTCCCCCCCAACTACTGCCATCATATGCCGTTCCACCATGACAATAATAACACTCAATGGGTCATGACTTGGAGCCTCGCTGTTGGCTGGTGCTTTGTGTTCCCAGTCATTTGAAACAATTACCCGTTACTCTACATGCAATTGCAATCCCCCATCGTGCACAACAACAACACCACCACTACCACCACCACCACCAATCCTCTCCCCAATGACACTATTTAATGAAGACTATGAATATGAGGAAGAAAAATAGCGACTGGGGTGTATATTTTTTAACAGTTTGGCTCTCTTCTTATGGCGGAATAATGAGGACGTGTCTTGAATATAAACATAGATAGGTTGAGGAAAGATAAAAAAAAATACAACAAGAGAAAAGATCAACAAAAAATAGAGAAAAGGTTGAAGAAAAGAGAAGCAAAAAGAGGAAAAGGATTATAATTCTTTCCCTCAGTTTTCTCATCTCATCTTCTCCCTCATCTCACCGTCTCCCTCATCCCGACCGTCTTCCTCACCTCACCGTCTCCCTCACCTCACCGTCTCCCTCACCTCACCGTCTCCCTCACCCGACCGTCTTCCTCACCTCATCGTCTCCCTCATCTCACCGTCTTCCCCCTGCCTCACCGTCCCCCACTCTCCACCACAGTCCCCACCCCACCATCTCCCCCTCACCCCCACCGTCTTCCCTCACCCTCACTGTCTCCCCACTTCACCGTCTCCCCCACCTCACACCGTCTTCTCTCACCCTCACCGTCTCCCTCACCCCAACCGTCTTCCCTCACCTCATCGTCTCCTCACCTCACCGTCTTCCCTGCCTCACCGTCTCCCCCACTTCACCGTCTCCCTTACTCCTCACCATCCTCACC